>NC_087189.1:15211998-15261998 GCF_035594125.1 Scylla paramamosain | reverse complement strand
TAGCCTGCCTCCACATTACTGGTACCTCACCCGACTCCAGTGATTTCCTAAAGACAGAAACTAACGGCTCACTAATAATCTCTTTGCATTTTTTAAGTACCCTGGGATACATTTCATCAGTTCCTCGTGTCTTGAACATTTTTAGCCCATCTATCTCCTGTTCCACTATCTCCCTAGTTATGGAAATATCTGTCAGCTTCTCATTCTCATCTGTTCTAAACACCTCCTGTTTACAGGAGGAGGCAGTAGACACCTGCCGAAACGATAATTACTCCCAGTGAGGTCTAAAGCACCTTTCAGGGGGTGCTGTGAACTTATCATTAAACCCAGCTGTGACTTCACTGAACGTTTCCCTTTGTGTCTCACAACACAAGGGGGCAGTCACAGCCTGCCCTCTAAAGACAACTCTCTTCCTCCACACAAAACTACAAGCACCTAATAACACACACACCTTTCACTCAAAAATTTTAAAATCATGGCGACTCCTACACCAGCCTCGGTATCCCCATCTGGGGAGGGGAACATAAATGTCCCCAGGTCGGACTGCCTTTCCGTCGACGACCCTAAGTGTCTTGACACCCCTCTCAACTTTTTCTTCATTAACTTCATTTCTTCATTAACTGCAACATTCGCGGTCTAAGATCTAATTTTCAATCTGTAGAACACCACCTCTCCTCTTCTAAACCTCATCTTCTTTTCCTCACTGAAACTCAGGTGTCTGAGGCAACTGACAGTAGCCTCTTTTCTGTTCCCTCCTACTTTCTCTATCCTCATTTTCGATCCAAAGCTGGATGCTGCGTTTATGTGCGCAATGACTTAACCTGCTCTCGTGCCCACGCTCTTGAATCTTCCGAGTTTTCCACCATCTGGCTACGACTACAAAGTCATTCTCATACTAAATTTATCTGTGCTGTATACCTCTCTCCTAACTCCTCTGACTAAAAGAAATTCTTTGAATATTTAACTTCCAAAGTGGAGCACATTCTGACCCTCTTCCCATTTGCAGAGATCTCCATTCTTGGAGACTTCAATGTTCACCATCAGCTTTGGCTTTCCTCTCCCTTCACTGACCATCCTGGTGAACTAGCCTAACACTTTGCTATCCTCCATGACCTAGAGCAATTGGTGCAACACCCTACTCGTATTCCTGACCGTCTTGGAGATACGCCCAACATTCTTGACCTTTTCCTGACCTCTAATCCTTCTGCTTATGCTGTCACCCTTTCTTCTCCGTTGGGCTCCTCCGATCACAATTTCATATCTTTATCTTGTCCTATCACTCCAATCCCTCCTCAGGATCTCCCTAAGCGAAGGTGCCTCTGGCGTTTTGCCTCTGCTAGTTGGGGGGACCTGAGGAGGTATTTTGCTGATTTTCCTTGGAATGACTACTGCTTCCGTGTCAGAGACCCGTCTTTGTGTGCTGAGCGCATAACAGAGGTGATAGTGTCTGGCATGGAGGCGTACATTCCTCACTCTTTTTCTCGTCCTAAACCTTCTAAACCTTGGTTTAACACAGCTTGTTCTCGTGCTATACATGATAGAGAGGTGGCCCACAAAAGGTACTTAAGCCTTCCATCACCAGAATCTCATGCACTTTATATTTCTGCCCGGAACCATGCCAAGTCTGTTCTCCAACTAGCCAAAAACTCCTTCATTAACAGAAAATGTCAAAACCTTTCAAGATCTAACTCCCCTCGTGATTTCTGGCATCTAGCCAAAAATATCTCCAATAACTTTGCTTCTTCTTCTTTCCCTCCTCTACTTCAGCCAGATGGCACCACTGCTATCACATCTATTTCTAAAGCTGAACTCTTTGCTCAAACCTTTGCTAAAAACCCTACCTTGGACGATTCTGGGCTTGTTCCTCCCTCCCCTCCACCCTCTGACTACTTCATGCCACGTATTAAAATTCTTCGCAATGATGTTTTCCATGCCCTCGCTGGCCTAAACCCTCGGAAGGCTTATGGACCTGATGGGGTCCCTCCTATTGTTCTCCGAAACTGTGCCTTCGTGCTTCCACCTTGCCTAGTCAAACTCTTTCAGCTCTGTCTGTCAACATCTACCTTTCCTTCTTGCTGGAAGTTTGCCTACATTCAACCTGTTCCCAAAAAGGGTGACCGCTCTAATCCCTCAAACTACCGTCCTATTGCTTTAATTTCCTGCTTATCTAAAGTTTTTCAATCTATCTTCAACAGGAAGATTCTTAAACATCTATCACTTCACAACCTTCTATCTGATCGCCAAGATGGGTTCCGTCAAGGCCGCTCTACTGGTGATCTTCTGGCTTTCCTTACTGAGTCTTGGTCATCCTCTTTTAGAGATTTTGGTGAAACTTTTGCTGTTGCCTTGGACATATCAAAAGCTTTTGATAGAGTCTGGCACAAATCTTTTTTATTTCCAAACTACCCTCCTACAGTTTCTATCCTTCTCTCTGTAACTTCATCTCAAGTTTCCTTTCTGACCGTTCTATTGCTGCTGTGGTAGACGGTCACTGTTCTTCTCCTAAATCTATTAACAGTGGTGTTCCTCAGGGTTCTGTCCTGTCAAACACTCTCTTCATTAATGATCTTCTAAACCAAACTTCTTGTCCTATCCACTCCTACGCTGATGATACCACCCTGCACTTTTCCTCGTCTTTTCATAGATGTCCAACCCTTCAGGAGGTAAACATATTACGCAGGGAAGCCACAGAACGCTTGACTTCTGATCTTTCTAAAATTTCTGATTAGGGCAGAGCAAACTTGGTAATGTTCAATGCCTCGAAAACTCAATTCCTCCATCTATCAACTCGACACAACCTTCCAGACAACTATCCCCTCTTCTTCAATGTCAGTGAACTGTTCCCCTCTTCTCTACTGCACATCCTCGGTCTTTCCTTTACTTATAATCTGAACTGGAAAATTCAAATCTCATCTCTAGCTAAAACAGCTTCTCCGCCAGTTTTCCTCATCCCCCCAGCTGCTAATTCTGTACAAGGGTCTTATCCGTCCATGTATGGAGTATGCTTCACATGTCTGGGGGGTTCCACTCATACTGCTCTTCTAGACAGGGTGGAATCAAAAGCTTTTCGTCTCATCAACTCCTCTCCTCTAACTGACTGTCTTTAGCCTCTCTCTCACCGCCGCAATGTTGCATATCTAGCTATCTTCTACCGCTATTTTCATGCTAACTGCTCTTCTGATCTTGCTAACTGCATGCCTCCCCTCCTTCCGCGGCCTCGCTGCACAAGACTTTCTTCTTTCTCTCACCCCTATTCTGTCCACCTCTCTAACGCAAGAGTTAACCAGTATTCTCAATCATTCATCCCTTTCTCTGGTAAACTCTGGAACTCCCTGTCTGGTTCTGTATTTCCACCTTCCTATGACTTGAATTCCTTCAAGAGGTTTCAAGACACTTATTCATCAATTTTTGACCACTGCTTTGACCCTTTTATGGGACTGGCATTTCAATGGGCATTTTTTTTTTATTAGATTTTTGTTGCCCTTGGCTAGTGTCCTTCCTACATAAAAAAAAAAAAAAGTCTCGTGTTAAAGCTGTCGTCGTTCTTGTGTTGGTGGTCGTTGTGATGGTGGTGGTGGTGGTACTGGTGGTGGTAGTGGCGTTTGTGGTGCGTATATGCGGGGTAGAAAGGAAGGGTTAGCTGTCACACCCATCTTTTTTTTTACTGGCGTTAACATGACACAGTTTATCCCAGACCTCGTACTCACCTGCATCTGCCTGTCATTATATATATATATATATATATATATATATATATATATATATATATATATATATATATATATATATATATATATATATATATATATATATATATATATATATATATATATATATATATATATATATATATATATATATATATATATTTTCATTCTTACTGTCTTTTCTTTTACTTTTTTTCTTTTTAACAGTCTTTTTTTTGTCTTTTCCTGGTGTTGAAATGCTGCGGTGTGGATGTTACTCTTTTATGATTGTTTTTGCTTGTTGTAGTTGTTGTTGTTGTTGTTGTTGTTGTTGTTCTTCTTCTTCTTCTTCTTCTTTGGTCTTATTGCATGTTTGTACTCTTTATTATTCCTGCTAATGTGATTGTAAGGGTTGTGTTTTGTTGTTGTTGTTGTTGTTGTTGTTGTTGCTGGTGCTGCTGGTTTTACTGCATTCGTTTTTTGCTGTTGCTTCCTTTGCCGTCGATGTTTACGCTACCTTTCTCGTTCTTGTCACTGACAGCCGGTGCAGCATTTCCAACTACTTATAGGAATGACAAACACAGTATGTTGTTACTTGAACAGTGATTCATTCAGTCGTATGCAATGCACAATGCCTTGTTGAAGTGTTCAAAATTAATTAATAACGTTTTTAGGTCTGTTGATTTATCTGCAAAATTTGTGTCAGTGACCAGAGAAGTTTTGAAAAAAAAAAGTATATCATAGCTATTGCTGAATTGAAATAAATGATCAACGGAGAATATTTCTAGGCAAGTTATGTGGCAGTATAAAAGCTTGCTCCTTATATGTTATTTTATATCAAGGTTAATATTTAATCAACAGGTCACCAGCACACAGCAAACAAGAATGTGGACCCTAGTTTCAGACTCTCATAAGAAATAATAATACAATAATTATATATCTATATATAATCACAGCCTTTGCTCCTTTAAGGAACATTTCAGTCCCTCGTCCCTGAATACTATTTTGTATATAATTTTTAGTCTAAGCTCTTTTCTTAACGTAATGACCTTCATCCAAGGAATGTCCTTAATTGACTGTCCTTAATAAAGAATACCTTCTGAATCTACTGTCCTTAATTAAGTCTATTTTCTTAATCTGCAGTCCCTAGTCCAAACAATTATTTCATCCAGTCTCTTTAATCCAGATTATTTATTTAGTCCAGTGTCCCTGATCCAAAATATTTCCTGAATCTAACATCCTTAATCAAGACAATTTATTTATTCCAGTATCCTTAATGCAGATTTTCATAATCTACTATCCTTAATCCATACTATATCCGCAATTTAACATCCTTAATACAGTTTATTTCTTTTATCCATCCTTTATTCTTAATCCAGACTACTTTCTTAATCCACTATCTTTAATCCTTAAATTGGGGACAGAAAGAGACATCATAATACAAGGCGAAAATCTAAATACAAAGGTATACAGTGTAATGAATGACAAGACGGTGATGTGAAATGTTACAGCACATGAAAGTGGTACATTATGTATTACAGCAAACTTAACAAACTCCAAAAAGCACGCCAAGATTTGACTTGCCATAGAATGATAACTCTGGGCAGGAGAAGGCTCTCTCTCTCTCTCTCTCTCTCTCTCTCTCTCTCTCTCTCTCTCTCTCTCTCTCTCTCTCTCTCTCTCTCTCTCTCTCTCTCTCTCTCTCTCTCTCTCTCTCTCTCTCTCTCTCTCTCTCTCTCTCTCTCTCTCTCTCTCTCCCACACTCTCTCTCTCTCTCTCTCTCTCTCTCTCTCTCTCTCTCTCTCTCCCTCCCTCCCTCCCTCCCTCCCCCACTCTCTCTCTCTCTCTCTCTCTCTCTCTCTCTCTCTCTCTCTCTCTCTCTCTCTCTCTCTCTCTCTCTCTCTCTCTCTCTCTCTCTCTCTCTCTCTCTCTCTCTCTCTCTCTCTCTCTCTCTCTCTCTCTCTCTCTCTCTCTCTCTCTCTCTCTCTCTCTCTCTCTCTCTCTCTCTCTCTCTCTCTCTCTCTCTCTCTCTCTCTCTCTCTCTCACGCAAGAAAAAAGAAGAGAAAGCGCTAACTATAGTAGAGTAGAAAAGAAAAAAGAAGAGGAGAGAAGAGGAGAAAAGAGAAGAGAAGAGAAGACGAGAGGAGAGGTGAGAAGGGAAGGGGAGAGAAGATAGGATAGAGGAGAGGGAAGGGGAGGAGAGATAGGATGGGAGAGAGGAGAGGAGGGGAGAGGAGAGGAGAGAGTAGAAGAGAAAGGATAGTCAAGGAGAGGAGAGGAGAGGAGAGGGGAGGAGAGGAGGAAGGAGAGGAGAGGAGAGGAAGCAGAGGAAAGAAGAAAGGCGTGAAGAGGACAGGAGAGGAGTTGAGAGGAGAGGAGAGGAGAGGAAAGCAGAGGAGAGGAGAGAAGAGGAGAAAGGAGTGGAGAGGGAAGGGGAGGACAGGAGAGGAGAGGAGAGGAGAGGAGAAGAGAGGAGATAAGAGAAGAGACGAGAGAAAATATAATTTAATAAGAAGGCAAGGAAAGGGAAGAGAAGATAAAAGGGGAGAAGGTAAGAGGAGAGAAGCTATGAGGAGAGAAGAGGAAAGGAGTGGAAAGAAGAGAAGAGAAAAGGAGAGGAGAGAAGAGAAGAGAAGAGAAAAGAGAGGAAAGAGGAGAGGAGTGGAGAGGAGAGGAGAAAAGAGAAGAGAAAAGAGGAAAAAAGAGGAGATGAGATAGGAGAAGAGAAGGAAGAATAAAGGAGAGAAGATAAGAGAAGAGAGAGAGGATATGAGATGAAAGAGAAGAGGAGAGAAAAGAGGAGATAAAAGAGGAGAAGAGACGAGAAAGGGGAGGAGAAAAGAGAGGAGAGAGAAGAGGAGAAAGGAGAGGAGAGGAGGGAGGAGAGAAGAGGAGAGGAGAGGAGAGGAGAGGAGAGGAGAGGAGAAAGGAGACGAGAGGAGAGGAAAGAGGAGAGGAGAGAAGAGGAGAGGAGAGGAGAGGAAAGGAGAAAGGAGAAGAGAGGAGAGACGAGAGGAGAGGAGAGGAGAGGAAAAGGAGAGGAGAGGAGAGGAGAGGACAGAGGAGAGGAGAGGAGAGGAGAGTGGAGATGGGAGGAGAGGAGAGGGGAGGAGAGGAGAGGGGAGGAGAGGAGAGGAGAGGACAAAGGAGAGGAGAGGAGAGAGGGGAGAAGAGGAGAGGAGAGGAGAGGAGAGGAGAGGATAGGAGAAAGGAGAGGAGAGGAGAGGAGAAGAGAGGAGAGGAGAGGAGAGAGGTACTGCCGGAGCCAGAGCGAGCGAGAGCTTCCTGCTGCCCAGAATCATCATTCTACCTGGCAAGTGAAATTTTATCGCGCTTTTTGAGTTCCTTGTGTTGCCCTAATATTTTCTGTACCACTTCCATGTGACGTAGTATTTCACATCACAATCTCCTCATTCATTATTTACTTTTACATTTAGATTTTCGCCTTGCATGATGATGTGTATTTTTTGTCCGCAGTTTAAGTGTTAATGGGGACTACTTTCTTAATCCATTATCGTTAATCCAGAATTTTAATCCCCTTTCGTTAATCCCGAGCATTTTTAACATTCTGTTCTAAATCCAGAGTTTGTTTTCTTAATCCATTATTTTAAATTCCGAGTATTTTCTTAATTCCGTATCCTTAATCGAGACTATTTTCTCAATCCACTCTCCTTCATTGTGACTATTTTTCTAATCTAGTATCCTTAATCCAGAGTATTGTTTTAATCCGCTACTCTTAATTCTGACTATTTTCTTAATCCATTATCCTTAATCCAGACATTTTTCTTAATTTACTATCCTTATTGTGAATTTCTTGACTCTACTATCATTGTTGGAGTCTATTTTCTTAATCCATTTTCTTTAATCCAGACTATTTTCTTCATCTAACATCCTTAATTTGGAACAATTTGTCTAATGTCCTTAATACAGACTGTTTATGTACCTGGTTCACTACTCCCATTTCCTTTTTTTTTTTTTTGAGCTAATTAATTTTTCCCTCTCCTGATCTCCATGATACATAAGAAAAAAGAAAAAAAAAATATTAGGGCAGTGAGGGAAGATGTCGAGCCTGAATTGTTTTCTGTTGAGCTTCAGGGTCATAGTCGAATCTTCATAATCTATGGCAGCTCGTAATTGACAGAGCAGCGGTCGTCCAAACACAAAGTCGAAGTCGCTAACCCCCTGGTTGGTGTTCATCTGCAGTGTGAGTGTGCCGCTGCCAAGCTGCAGCATGACTCGTGTCGGCAGCGTAGGCTCGCTTCCTGTCCTGCGCCGCACCTTGTCCCGGCCGATCTTGGTGATAGAGAATGGTATAGTTGAGCATGTGTCCAGCAGCACCGTCAGCGGCTCCTCGATGCCTGGTGCTTGTGCGGCAAACGCGAATACTTTCCCTTCGCGCCCTGGCTGAGGTCTCCGCCGCAGACGTTCCGGGTGACGCAGGAACAAGGTGCTGCTGCCGTCGGAATGGAAGTCCTGCCGCATCTCAGCCTCCTGCAGGCGACTCATGGACACCACTATCACGTGGTTGTAAGAGGAGACCTCCGCCTCCTTTGGAAACACCAGCATGGGAGTGCTGACCGCAAGGCCGTCCTTCAGCACCACCAGCACCTCGGGCAGCATGATCACGTCCAGCAACAGGATGCCATTCCAGGTAGAGAAGAGTATTTTTTCTGTCTTCTCGCGGCCCGTGAGGAGGCCCGCTCTCTTAGCCAGTGACAGGAACATGATGCTGGCTGAGGCGCCGGTGTCAAAAAAGACAAGACATGGATGGCCGCGCACGGTCGCATCCGTCATGTGTCCTTCCTCAAGATGAACACGGCAGTACTCGCTCACACTCCTCTTCTTGTTGACTCTCTCGGCCTCCACCTTCAGCTTCAGCACGTTGCTGCTGTCCCGCCCTCCCCTCTTCCTGAGGTGATCAAGGATACGCTTATAATTCTCCAGCGGCCTCCTCTTCTTTGGCTCTTTCTCTTCACTCTTCCTCTTGTTGGCCTGGGTCTCATGTTCCTCCTTTTTCTGCTTCTTCCACTTCTTAGCCTGGGTGTCATGGTCCTCCTTGTCCTGCCTCTTCCTCTTCTTGGCATGGCTGTCATGTTCCTCCCTGTCCTGCATTTTCTTCTTCTTGGCCTGGGTGTCATGGTCCTCATTGTCCTGCCTCTTCCTCTTCTTGGCCTGGCTATCATGGTCTTCAATACTCTTCCCTTTCCTCTTCTTGGCCTGGCTCTCACGTTTCTCCGTGCTCCTCTTTTTGGCCTGTTCCTCGTAGTCTTCATTATTCTGCTTGTTCCGCTTCTTGATGCAGTCCTTAATCCGTTTACAGCACTCCATATTCCACCCTTTCCTTCGTTCTTTCCTGGCTTCTCCCTAGGTCTTTTTGTCTTGATTCTCGTGGTCTTCCCTGTCCTTGGTTTTCTTGTCCTGCTTCTCGTGGTCCTTGGTGTCCTTCTTCCTCTTTTTGTCTTGGTTCCTGTGGTCCTCCGTGCCCTTCCTCTTCCTGCCCTGCTTCTCGTGGTCCTCCGTGTCCTTCTTCGTCTTCTTGTACTGCTCCTCGCGGTCACCCGTGTCTTTCTTGCTCTTCTTGCTCTGGTGTTCATCGTCCTCCGTGTCCTGCTTCTTCCTCTTCTTGTTGGGGTCCATAATCGTAAACAGATATTCCGTCCTCATCCGCGTCTTGGTTTTTAAGTTATTCGCCTTCCTCTGCATTTTGGGTTCCGTAACCCCTTGAGTGTTGGTTTTCTTGTGACCGGTGCGGTCTTGCAGGTTTTCCAAGCTCCTCGTCTTGCTGTGGTGCTTGGTCTCTTTCCTTTTCTTCGTGTTCGTCTTCTCACCGAGGGTCTCGTGAGCGTCCATTGACTGTTGTTTCTTCTTCTTGTTGAATCTTGTAGTATTCAGCGGTGCGCCAGTCTTCTGTAGAAAATCCAGGCAGTGCCCAGTCTTACTGAAAACCTGATGGGACTGTTAGTATACCCCAGCGCTCGCCTCTGCAACCACTCAGCAGCTTGGAGGTAAAGCACTGCGGCACCCACCAAGTGGACCAATCAAAGACCTTGGTTGTAGAATGTGATAAGGTCTTTAGCCAATCAGAGACAAGAATGAAAGAAGGTAAAGAATTAAGATGTAATATATATATATATATATATATATATATATATATATATATATATATATATATATATATATATATATATATATATATATATATATATATATATATATATATATATATATATATATATATATATATATAATAGAAAGATATAATACATTTATATAATTCAGTATATTTAGATCTGTTAATATTAATTTCTCTCAGTTATTTATCTCTGCTATCTGAGTCTCTATCGATACATGAGCACCTGTGCACTAATATCCCACTAACATTTTCACGCCACCACGGTCTGACAGCCATTTAGAGCCTTGGAAAACCTCGCCACAGTTAACAATTCACACAACGTAACTGACGTTTAGTTTTGGGGTCAGCTAAAATGACTTACACTGCGACATTCTCGTGTCATTGTGTAAGTTCAGTTCCACGTTTACACATCCAATGGAAGAAAACGAGCCGTGACCCTTACGTGCATCAGTGAGGAAGCAAGAAGAGCAGGAGCTGGATCATTGTGACCTGAGGACACAGGATGGTCATTATTTTGAACAACACTGATTAACCTCAATGTTTTATTTTGTATATATTCATGTAGTGTTTTCTTCGTTTAGTGTAACATGCTTTGGTTAAATATTCTGAGTGGAAGAATCATTTCATGAGATGTGTCGCAGCACCATCTGTTGCTCACTACAAAATTACAGGAATAAGAAAAAGACGAAGAAGGAAAAGAAAAGAAAAAGTATATAGAGAAACACAGCATCAACCCTTCATCCCACTCACCACCACCATCACTTACCCCCACTGCTCTCTCTCTCTCTCTCTCTCTCTCTCTCTCTCTCTCTCTCTCTCTCTCTCTCTCTCTCTCTCTCTCTCTCTCGTTGAGAGAATATCCACAAAATTTTTGTTTTTTAATTAATTAATTAATTAATTGATTAATTAATTTTTTTGTTATGTGTGTGTGTGTGTGTGTGTGTGTGTGTGTGTGTGTGTGTGTGTGTGTGTGTGTGTGTGTGTGTGTGTGTGTTTGTGTTTGTCTGTTTGTGTCTCGCTTCTTGTTTTTGCTTTGTTCTTGTTGTCCTCCTCCTCCCTCTTTTCTTCATTTTCCTCACTCCTCGTCCTCACTCCTCGTTCTTACTCCTCCTCCTCCTCCTCCTCCTCCTCCTCCTCTTCCTCTTCTTCCTCCTTTTCTTTCTCCTCCTCCTTCTCCTCCTCCTTCTCCTCCTCCTCCTCCTCCTCGTCCTCCTCCTCCTCCTCCTCCTCCTTCTCCTCTCCTCCCTCTCCTCCTATTCATGTAATGAATAACATGCCACTGTCAAGCCCTGATAAAGAAAAAGATCTTGGTGTCGTTGTGTCAAACGACCTAAAGCCGAGTCAATACTGCATAAAAACAGTAAAGACGGCAAATAAATTAGTAGGATTCATTGGAAGAACCTTTGAATTTAAATCAGAAAAGTTTATACTTGCCTTATATAACTCACTGGTGCGCCCTCATGTAGAATACTGTGTACAGTTTTGGTCACCATATTACAAAAAAAGACATTCAAAAACTAGAGAAGATACAGCACAGTCACAAAGATGATTCCAAGATTGCGTAATAAGGCGTATGAGGAACGACTGGAAGAACTAAAACTATTTAGTTTAACAAAGCGCAGGATAAGAGGAGACCTAATTCAAGTGTTCAGAATCTTTAAAGGATGTAGTAACATTGATGCAAACAAATATTTTACTATTGATCATTCTAACCTAATAAGAAATAATGGATTCAAGATTATACCAAAACGTTTTAAATTCCACGAGGCCAAACATTTTTTCTTTAATTGTATAGTAAATATATGGAATAAATTTTCTGCAGAAATTGTAAACAGCAGTTCTATTGAATCATTAGAAAAATAAAATAGACAAATATCTAAAAGCAAATCCCCAACAAGCTCTCTTCTTGTCCGAGTAATTACTAAATTCACTAATAAACTATTATTTTACAGACATATTTTATAATAAATTGTATTTACTTTCAGATAGGCGTATAGAGTTCACCGTAGGGTAAATAGTAAAACTTCCTTTCATTCTTTCCTATGAAAATTCCATGTCAGTTTTTCCATACTGCATGGTACTTTTTCCCAACTATTTCCATGCCAGCACAAGCTGGAGGGAGTGGTGGGTGGGGAGGAGCCTTCTGCTATGCTGTCCTGTCTCTCTTCCCTGTAGCTAGTTAGAAGTAGTTACCAAACAGCCTTGCAAGGACTAAAAGGTCTGTTGCTGTTTGGCTTTTCCTTTGTATTCGTCCTCCTCCTCCTCCTTCTTCTCCTCCTCCATACACTCTACAAACGCTTGACCCAGAACCCACACACACACACATTATTATTATTATTATTATATGTTTATTGACCACAGCAACAATGTACAAATAGAAATCTGATTAATAAATATTAATTTTTAAGACAATTCACAACCACTGTAGTCCATAAAAATAACTGATAGTAAAAGAAAACTAAAATTAGAACTAAAAACTAAAACAGAAGCATTAAACTAATGTAGATAAAACTGTAAAACGTACACTGATCTCAAATCTTAAACAATATTAAAGATGAAATCTAATACAACTAACACACACACACACACACACACACACAGAGCTTAGTAATGAAATGAATAAGTGAAGGGAAACCCACCAGTAGCTAAGAATTATGCATACCAAAATATATATATGAGAGAGAGAATAATAAATAAAAGAAACAAGTATGAAAAACTGTTAGGTAACACGATGTAGACGATACTGATTCACTATGTAACACGATTTTCGTCTTTGACAAGCAAGTTTTATTTTCCAACTCTTTTCATTGGAAAACAACAGAAAATGTCCATTATTCATGTCAATTTTTTTTCGTGGCTTTTAGAATAATTTTTGCCCCAAAATAGCAAAATTTTACCATTTTTTTCCTGATACTAACACAGAGAACTTTTTTGCTCTTGTGCTTCTACTTTGCACGATCTTGTTGCGTCCTTAATCTATAAGAGTGGCTTTTGTGGGTTCAAAGGAACGCTTTGAATTTTTTGTAATTTTTACTTAATTTCCGACAACAACGACTTCCGACAACAACGAAAAACAACGAAAATTGTTTCATATCTCTTCAAATAAATTCCATCAAATATCTGGAACACTTCACTGATTCAAATCACTTCACATATTCAATACTCAATGATAAATCACATCCTACACAAACATTGCAACTAATATTCAATGACGAACACATCCTACACGTACCCAATCCCTCTCTGTCAATGAATAACACCAACATTTTACTCTGACTGCATTACAACTGTCTGGCGCTACTTACTGGTACTGTGACAGGCGGCTAGCCCATCTTGACCCTCTCTGGCTTGACAGCTCTGTCTACCTTGTTTCTCTGTCTCTTGTTTCTTCTGTCTATTCCCGTCTCCTACATCTCATACACGTGCATACACAGTTAATTTTACTGTAACTTTGAATAAGGTTAATTTTCGAGTAACTATATTTATTTTCTCATACTTTGATCATATGTTTCATTTTCCTATACTTTCCTAATTCTCCCCTTTATCTGTCTTACTACGTGGCTGAGCGTTTTCTTAATGCTAGACTGAAAAATTTCTTTTGCCTTCACTCCAAGCATTTGCTTTTATTTCCAGTTGCCTTATCAACCCAGTCTATTTATGGCTTATTTAGGCCTGGACATCACACATACGCTTCCGCGTTTATCTCGGGTTTCAACATGACTCTTATTAAACAATATAATTCACATATTTCTTGCATTACATTTATCACTAACCATTGCCACTATCAATTTTCTAAATATCAAACAATGTCAATTTTCATAGACCATCATTTTCTATAAATCAAGTACTCACATCAGTGGTGAGGACAACTCGTTTCTTGTTTTTTATTTATTTATTTATTTTTTTTTATAGTTTTTTATTCATGATGATGCAAGTTTGTACCACCCTTCAGAAATTTTCAACCTTATTTCAGTCACTCGCTTCTGTATCAAAGCTACTACTTATATATTAATTTTTCGGCTCGTATGTTTCCTTCATTAATTTTATCGTCTTCTCGCACTTGCTTCTCTCTGTAAATTTCTGCTTAGTAAGTCCTCTCCTTTACGTTTCTAAACAACTAATTTTTCGGCATCAAACAGAATCTGCCATTTGTAGGATTAGGTGTTTTATAATGAAATCTTATCCTTACCATCTTCTCCTATACAACTCTGTAGCACCTGTGTTCCCTGCCGTGGGTCAACCTACGAGTAGCTACTAATATATCACTACCGTCTAGAAGTCAACAATATTGCCATTCTTATACCGATTATGATGACAACACCTATGACATGCTGCACATTTTTACTGTCTTGATATGTGTGTTTCCCTGTGTGTTTCTCCCTCTATTTGTTTGTGTGCCGCTGGTGAATCAAGTAACTGATGACCATTACAAGAGGTCATAATTCCCTTCTCACACAAGCAATATAACTCACCGAACATATTTCAAGATGGTTATTAATCTGGGCAAGTAAGGTAGCCACAAAAAGTATGGGGGTGAGAGCTTGTATGATGACAACTTGCGAGCAACACAGACGCAGAATGAATAACTTTACTGCTTTTATCATAAATTTTCTTTAGTACTCAAAATTTTCACAAATTGTTTAAGTATAACACCAAATTTCGCAGGCAACTCAACAACAAGTAATTACAACATCAATTGCAACAAATCATTACAGCTCTTATGTCACATTTGTCACATCCTATTCTTGCAATATCCTAAATTCTGCAATATCAGTCTGATAATATCTGTCTTTGCAATGTCAATCTATGCACTATCATCTTTGCAACATTATTCTTTACAATATAAATCTCACCAATGCCACCAGTGCCACGTTGCTATGCTGCACGATCTTGCTGGCGTTCTAAGACTGGCTTTTGTGGGTTCAAGGGAACGCGTTTAAGTTTTCATAATTTTTACTTAATTTGTATTATTGACATATATTTACACTCAGACGACCATAGACGACTTCCAACAACAACGAAAAACTACGAGAATTGTTTCATCTCCCCTCAAATTGATTCCATTAAATATCTGGAACACTTCACATTACACTTCGATTCAAATCACTTCACATATTTAATACTCAGTGATAAATGACATCCTACACAAACCTCACTACTAATATTCAGTGAGGAAGCTCATCCCACACCTGCCAGACATGGGCATGATTTAAAAAATTATTATGATTTGATTTTGATTATGGTGTGGAATACTTTTTTGAATGTGATTAAATGATGATTAGTTTACTTTTGTAATTTTTGATTACGATTATTTATTTTTTTTTGTGTGTTTTTGTGCATGATTTGTATTAGATTATGATTGCAATCACATCTCGCTGTGATTATTTATAAAAAGATAATGATTATTAATGATTATGTACAATGCCTAAACAGGTAGCAAACTACATGTATTAGGTGCACTATTCCATATTTGAGCACAGTAACATAACCGTTTGAATCACTTACTAACTAATGGTATTAAAAACATACATAGTGTGCAAGAGGTTTTATTTGTTTTTGCTTTACAGTACATAATACATTACTTCTATGAATTTATTTCAAATCATGATCACAGGCTTTCACAGCAATAATGAAAACAAAGTATTTCTCTTTGAAAAATATGGAACTTGTTATACTCGTACACATGATTTGTTATAGGCTAAATTATTTGTCATGTAATGTGTAATTTACTAAGTGTTGGTTACACTTGATAAACATCAACTCTTCAAAGCGAACATCGGTCATTGTGCATCGTTCAGGACGAAAGACTTTCCCAGCAAGAGAGAAAAGTGTCTCAACTGGAGCTGATGATGGTGGGATACACAGATATCGGAGAGCCAGTATAGCTAGTTGAGGTAATGGTGACTGATTCTGTTCCCAGAAGAGAAGGGGGTCACTGTCATCCTCTGTTGTTGGCTGACTCAGGTAGGATTGTACTTGTGATAAAGTTGATGTTAATGTACAGAGGGAAGAGCTCGTTGATGCTGATGGTGTCATGAATCTGAACAGCCTGCACTTCTTTGTAGGGGCCTCCTTATTTTCCTGAAGGGAACCCTTTTCTTCAGTGGCAGTGGACATAATGTCATGTACTTTAGACTTCAGTAGGGATGTGATGAACATGACTTGTTGTGGTGGGCACCAGTCCATGTTGAAGCGTGGGTCTAGGAGTGAAGCCAGCTGAAACATCGCCTTGTCTTCATAGATCTTCAGTGTTTTCTTGATGGAGCTTTTGAGAGTAGTAATCACCTTTGACTTGTGTGTCTGTGACGGTTGTTCAAGCTCAGCTTTCAGTCCACGAATGCATGGAATTGCTTTGCTTGACGTTACAACATTCTCTCCCTGACACTCTAGAGTTGCTACTTCAGATGGTGTCAAGATGTGTGTTACTTGCTTGATGAGATTAAGTTCATATTTGGTTATCTTTACTGGACAGTTTAGCTGATGAAGCTTGGCTGGATCAATATTGAGAAGGGAGCGAAGCATCTTGTTACTGGTGTTCCATCGCGTTGCATTTTTGTCCCGAGGTCTGCACTGACTTGGACAATGTCAGATGGCAGTGCAGAGTGACGAACGTGTGACGCTAGACGTGAAGCTTTTCCAGTGACTCCTGAGACAGGCCCTGCTTCTTGGAGCCCATCTTTCACAGTAGTTTGTAAAGTGTGAACAAAACATCAAACATCTGACATGGCCAGGCAATAGGTGCAGCAAGTTGTCATTGTTATCAGGAATGTGAAAGGTGTCATCCTCCTCTTCACCTTCACTGTCTTGATTAGTGTCCGCATCGTCCACACCGGGAAGTGTCACGAGTGCTTTAAGGACAGTGGTGCCACTGTCGGTTACAATTGTCAAAATCTTTGTTTGCAGGTTAAAGCTAGTGATGATTTCTGTGAATGTGGCATGGATCTTTTGTGCAGTGTGCGACCCTTTGAATCTTGTGCATGCCAACAGTGTTGATTGGAGCTGGAAGTTATCATTGAAGTGACACGTGATCCCAGTGCACGACCGCATCTGTCTGTTTGTGCAAAGGTCAACTGTAACACAGACGTAACCAACAGAAGAAAACTTCTTATTGAGATGTTCCTGTAGTTGTTGAGTTTGCGAAGAAAGAAGCTTGCTGCTGAGCTCCTTGCGGCTTGGGCTGCTGTAGCTGGGCTGGGCCTTGTTAAGAAGAGCTTGAAAGTTAGCATCCTCAACCCTTGAAAGAGGTTGGAGAGAGCCGGCAATGAAGCGAAGGAGTAACTTGTCCATTTCCTTTTGGCGGCGATCACCATTTTTTCCTTGTAATAGATATCCCAAAGTCAGTTATTGGAACAAGGGCTCCACCAGCTGCTGTTGTTACTGCCTCCACGTTGCTATCCACCTTGACATCTGGATGAGCTTTCTCAGAGTAGAAACAATTCAATACATTGCGGTAATATATATATATATATATATATATATATATATATATATATATATATATATATATATATATATATATATATATATATATATATATATATATATATATATATATATATATATATATATATATATATATATATATATATATATATATATATATATATATATATATATATATATATATATATATATATATATATATATATATATATATATATATATATATATATATATATATATATATAAATTTATCGTGAAGCCTGAGAGGAAAGTGGGAGTGAGTTTTCTTGCTATTTGTATTTTAATTTTTTGGTGTAATATACACACACATATATATGGCATTGCATTAAGAAAGAGAAACACTTTTCGTTATGAAGCAACGGTCTGGTTAACAGATAATGGCGGCGGCACACTAGGATAATGTCAATGACTGTTGGTTGTTTTTGCTACTGCTTTTCTGTTTCACTATTCAAAATGAGTGGCACGTTGGGGGAGTTTGGTTGTTGAGGAGTACAGATAACAGTTTGGTCTAGCATGTTGCTGCTCACGTCAGGATTCAAATATATCTTTTATTTGTATGTCTTACTGTACAGATAAATTAAGATGCAGCAAGATTTATTTGAAATTTTGTTCCTGTTACATATTGAAATGCTTTATTTGTAAATATTCTTAATTACATAATTTCATTAAGCATTCCGACTATCTTCGGTGGTTTACGTCCCGTGCGTCTTGAGCTGCCAGTTAGCTGTTATATATGCAATGTTACGAGCGAAACATCTCTGTCTGTCTCACAGTCTTTCTAGAGAGCACAAACTTTGATTTCTGCCTCGTTAAGACTCTCTTAATACTGATCCAGTATTGGTTTCCCCATGATGATCTAGAGATGTACTTGTTGAGGAGTGGAGTGGAGTGATGAGTCTACCAGCTGTCTGCCTTAAATAAGCCAGCAGCGTGTGCATGTACAAACGTGTTGTTTGCCTTACAGTACATAGCCAGCAGCATATGCATGTACAAATGTGTTGGGTGATACAGTACAACAACAACAACAACACACACACACACACACACACACACACACACACACACACACACACACACACACACACACACACACACACACTGACAGACAACAAACAACATGTTTCATAAGTAACCGTGTGGCTGTGCACTCCCACACCAGCCTGGCGGGAATCATTTTTACCAGTAGTGCATTTGAAGTCTGCTGAAACACGTATAGGCTTTGTGTGCATTTGGCTGATACTCGTACATCATGAGAGACAAGCAAGTAAAACATGAGATGGTGCTAAGCTTTCCTAACATACTTGGATTTGAAAGCGAAGTGCTTCATGGAAATTACAAAAAAAAAAAAAAATCAAAAATCAAAATAATCACATTTTAATCAACGATTATTATCAAGAAAAATATGATTATGATTTGATTATGATTACGTAATCACAGCCAACGATTATGATTTTTTGATTAGTGATCATGATCATGCCCACGTCTGAATATATATATATATATATATATATATATATATATATATATATATATATATATATATATATATATATATATATATATATATATATATATATATATATATATATATATATATATATACTCGTATATATATATATATATATATATATATATATATATATATATATATATATATATATATATATATATATATATATATATATATATATATATATATATATATATATATATATATATATAAAGTTTCACTGTATATGAGAAGTCATTTTTTGCTTTTGCTTGGAGTAGCTGGCCAAAATTGAATTAATGCGAGGTTTTATTTGGGTTTTTATTGTTGTCTTCTTCCACCGAAAGAGGGAAAAGGAAAAGAATGATAAATCTTTTATACTTACGTTTCTGTTAAAGTGTCTAAACACATTAATAGAAGCGTTTTTAGCTTGAGATGAGATGTGAAGTTTCCAGTTCAGATCATAAGTAAAGGGCAGACCGAGGATGTTCAGTGTAGAAGAGGGAGACAGTTGAGTGTCATTGAAGAAGAGGGGATAGTTGTCTGGAAGGTTGTGTTGAGTTGATAGATGGAGGAATTGAGTTTTTGAGGCACTGAACATTAAGTTTATGAAAATGAAGTGTATAGAAAACATTTGCCGTATTTCTTAAAAGCTAGAGAGAATATCTGCCCTCTGTCATTGACTGTACCGAGACTTTTAGCCGGAGTTTGTTAAGTCCACGGAGAGTGTTTGCAGCATTTCATCAAGTGTACACTTGACATTGGCCACATTCTCTTAAATCTACAGATATTATTCGTCACTTTTCATTAGGTCTACGGAAAATGTTTGCCTTATTCTATCAAGTGCATGGATATTAGAACATAAGAACATAAGAAATAAGGGAAGCTGCAAGAAGCGACCAGGCTTACACGTGGCAGTCCCTGTATGAAATATACCTACCTATTTCCACCTATCATCCCCATCCATAAACCCGTCTAATTTTCTCTTAAAGCTCCCTAATGTCCTAGCACTAACAGCATGATTACTGAGTCCGGTCCACTCATCTACCACTCTATTTGAGAACCAATTTCTTGCTATCTCTTTCCTAAACCTAAATCTTTCAAGCTTGAACCCGCTATTTCTTCTTCTATCCTGGTTGCTGATTCTAAGAATTTTACTTACATCCCCCTTGTTATAACCCTTATACCAATTAAAGACCTCTATCAGGTCCCCTCTTAACCTACGTCTCTCTGAAGAATGTAAATTTAATAACTTCAATATCGCCTCGTAATGAATACTCCTCATCCCTTGTATCCTTTTAGTCATTGTCCTCTGTACTGATTCTAATAGACCTATATCTTTCCTGTAATGTGGGGACCAGAACTGCACAGCGTAGTCTAGATGAGGTCTGACGAGCGCCAAGTATAACTTTAATATTACTCCCGGCCTTCTACTTTTAACACTCATAAAAATGAATCCTAGTACCCTATTTGCCCTGTTTCTGGCCTCTATGCATTGTTTTCCTAGACGGAGTTCAGAGCTAACTATAACTCCAAAATCTTTCTCGTACCCTGTACCTACCAGAGTTTGGTTGTTTAATGTGTACCTATTGTGTGGGTTTCCTCTACCTACGCTAAGCATTTGCATTTGTTGATATTAAACTGCATTTGCCATCTGTCCGTCCATTCTTTCATTCTATCGAAATCTGCCTGCAAGGCGATGGCATCCGATTCTGACCTAATTAATCTACCTGTCACCATTATCTAATCTACTATCACCATTATCTACTGCCTCGTACACTCTACTGTAAAAACTTAACAAGTTTGTCAGGCAAGACTTTCCCTTTGTGAAGCCATGCTGTGACTGATTTATCAAGTTATGCACTGATTCTAATTGTCTAAATGTTCCCTAATGTTCCTCGCTATTATTGACCCCAATAATTTACCCACAACTGAAGTTAAGCTGACAGGTCTATAATTAGACGCTAAAGTTTTATCTCCTTTCTTAAAGATGGGTACTACATTAGCCTGCCTCCACATTACTGGTACCTCATCTAACTCAGGTGATTTCCTAAAGACAGAAACTATCGGCTCACTAATAACCTCTTTGCATTCCTTAAGTACTCTGGGATATATTTCATGTGGTCCTGGTGTCTTGAACTTTTTAGCTTATCTAGCTCCTGTTCCACTATATCCCTAGTTATGGAAATATCTGTCAGCTTCTCATTCTCATCTGCTCTAAACACCTGTTCACTATCTGGCATATCCTGCATGTTTTCCTGGGTGAAGACAGTTAAAAAATACTTATTCACAATTTTGCTAACCTCCTCCCCAGAACTAACCAGCTCCCCATCTGCTGCCTTTAATGGACCTACAGTATCCTTATTCTTCGTCCTGTATACCTGATAAAATTCCTTGGGGTCCGTCTTCGCCTGGCTGGCTACCTTTAATTCATAATTTCCCTTAGCTTTCCTCGTTAACCTCCTGACTGTTCTAACTAATTCATTATATTGTGGTCTTAAAACTTCTTCACCTGCCCTTAATCTCTTATATATATACTTCTCTTCCGCCCTATATAATGTTTTAACCTAGCAGTCATTCATTTAGGGTCATTTTCTGTGATCTTATTGCTGTATTCGGGATGTTTGCTAACTGAGCTGTATGCAGTTTATCTACGAAATATTTACACAACTCATCTACATTTTCTGCACCTAATTCCCTCATCTCGGCCCCTTCCATCCTCTCCACTCCCTTATCTACTCACCTCGACCTCACCTCTCCCATTTCAGCATGACCTGACCCTCCAACATACTCACACCTATCCCCCTCTCTCTCTCTCTCTCTCTCCTCCGCCCCTTCCGGACACATCTTCCCTCCTCTTGTCCTACACCCTCACGCCTCACCTCACCTCTCTTATCTTGCCTTATCTCTCTCAACTCCGTCCCGAACCTGACCTCACCCTGCATCCGTTGCCAGTCAATTCCTTGGAGGTACCTTTTTAATTCCTCAAAATCTGCTCTCCTAAAGTCAGGTATTTTACTAGTGTTTTTGCTTCTAAAAGTTTCCTCCCATTTTAAATTGTACCTAATTTCTTGATGGTCACTGTTACCTAGCTGTCCTCCAACCTCTACCTGCGTGACTGCTTCCTCCCTGTTAGTAAGAATTAAATCTGGAATACTGTTCCCCCTTGTGTGTTCTACGACTACCTTTTTTAAAAATTATCCTGAAATACCTTAAGAAATTCCTCTGCTTCCTTGTTACCCACCATCAGGCTTCAGTCGATATTCCCAAAATTAAAATCTCCTAGCACACATACCTGACTGTACCTGCCTGTTCTATTTATTTCCTGCCACAGTGAGGTGTTAATTTCCTTTGTACTGTTCGGTGGCCTGTACACTACTCCCAGTACTACTGACTGTGATTCTTCCTTAATATCTACCCATATCGACTCTGTTTTGCTATAAGTTTTAATTCTACTGTTAATACAACACTGTAATGTGTCCCTAACGTATAACGCGACGCCTCCTCCTCTCCTGTTTTCCTTGTCTTTACAGAACAGTGTATAACCATCTATGATATTTTGATATTGTTTGCCACATTCCATTAAGTGTACCTAGAATGTTTGTCACAGTTAGTTACCTGTGTGTAGAGTGTTTGCTGCATTTGTCAAACCTACAAAGGAAGTTTGCGGTGTTTCAGTAAGTATGTGGACAGTGTTTTTTAGTGTTTGTCACAGTTAGTTACCTGTGTGTAATGTTTGCTGCATTTGTCAAACCTACGAAGGAAGTTTGCGGTGTTTCAGTAAGTATGTGGACAGTGTTTCGTATGTGTTTCGTAAACCATACAGTGTTGGGTGTATTTTTTGTAAGTCTTCGGGAAATGTCTGTTGCACTTCATATTACTGTACGTATTGTTTATTTGTTGATGTAAATAAAAAAATAAAAAAGTTTGTTAGGAAAGTGTTAGTGTGAGACAAAGGAAAGTCAAAGTAAGAAAGAACAATCAGACGTACACAAACGATGCATGTCCTCGACTTGTTGTGTCTTGAAGGAGAAAATATGACTATGATACAAAGTGTGCAATTTTGTTTTGTTAACTTTCTTTTTTATCATCTAATTGACTTTTTTTTTTTTCACCGTCACAGGTAACGATCGCCACCACCACCACCTCCACCACCACCACCACCACCACCACCACCACCACCACCATCAAGAGGTGAAGTTCAATGTAAGTAGCACTAAGTACTTTCAGTGTCTGGTGTTGTGTATTTCAGCCACGAGGTGACGCGGCAAGGTGGGCAGCCCTCATCACTGCTTACCTGCTTGGCCTGCATGCCACTTTGACACTTGGGCGAAGTTTGCTGTAGTCGCTGGAATTTTGAGATGCTGAATTCAGGGATTGAAAAATGGCGAAATGAGCATTCTGAGGAGCCCGGTGGAGGCACCACCACCTCCCCGCAGCACCTTGACGAGTGTGGTCACTGTGTTTCACCTCCGCACGGCTGCCTTCGACTTATGGAAATGCCTTTATTTTGTACTATGTATTTATTTTCCATGCTCTGGTTTGACCCGCTTACCGACTTGCTCGACGCCGCACGACACGCGCGAATGCTGCCTGCCATCTTTATTCACCTTTGTTCGGCGTGCATCGGAGTCGGCGATTATCCTGTGCTTGGTTTTTCTACTGTAAGGAGAAATGTAATTAAGTTTTTATCGTGCGTGGTGTACAGCACATAATGAAGAGGGCCGCGAGAACTCCGTCACAGTGTGTTCCCACAGCCACACCAGCACACCTCTGCTCACCGTAATGGAGTGTAGGGCGAGGCAGCCCCGACACGCGCCACTCTGCTGCAATTCACAATATATTATTTTCACTGCTTTTTTTTTTTTTTCCTTTCTATATCCTCCTCCCATTATTGTTCTTTTATTTATACCCACTCACTCACCTGGTTACCTTGAACGGCGCATGATTACCTCTGCGATAAGCCACAAGTGTCACGCAGGTAATGGCAGGTATCAGGGAGTGTTTGGAGGAGAGGTATCTGGTGGTGACACTTTCATGAGCGAGGCTTGGTGCAGCTGTGGCGTGAACGACTGCAGCTGGGGAAGCATTGGTGGTCACTGTGTTTGGTGACGTGAGAGAGACAGATAGAGAGATGGATGGATGGATAGGTGGATAGATAGAGTGAATGATGGGTAGATGGAAGGATAGAGGGAAAGATAGGTAAATGAATAGGTAGATAGATAGGTGGATGGATAGATGGACAGAGAGATGGGCAGATGTACAGATAGAAAGGTAGACAGATAGACAGATAGATAGACAGATAAGTAGATAGATAGATAGATAGATAGATAGATAGATAGATAGATAGAGAGAGAGAGAGAGAGAGAGAGAGAGAGAGAGAGAGAGAGAGAGAGAGAGAGAGAGAGAGAGAGAGAGAGAGAGAGAACAGTCATTATGTACGATTTTTGCTCTCCTGCCTGATGATGTGTTATGATTGTCTGTCTGTCTGTCTGTGTGTTTGTGTATTTGTGCACCTGTCTTGCGTCTGTGTGCCTGGTATCCCCAAAGAGTTAGCAGGGTGTTTTAACGAGGCTGTGATGAAGGGCGAGTGTTGAGCCAAGGAATAATTGACTGGTGCTCAGGGAGGATCCGGGGAGGTGGGCGGTCAGGAGGGAGTATTTTTAGTCTGCCAGATTCTTGTGTGCTGCATTTTTTGTTTATCTTTGTTTGTGTAAGAAGGGCGCGGGCAAAGGACACCAAATTACGTATAAAAAGGCTACACTGATTTGTCAGTATCTAAAGGAGGACCGAAAAGGTAAGCCAGATTACAGAAATGTTTTTGAGCCCTCCCTCATGAAAGAATTCAAGTCATGGGAAGGAGGAAATACAGAAATAGGCAGTGAGTTCCAGTGTTAAGCAGAGAAAGTGACGAATGATTGAGAATGCCGGTTAACTCCTGCATTAGGGAGGTGGACAGAATAGAGATGCATCAAATCACCTGACTAACGAGGCATAAATCAAGGTATGCGCGCTCTCTCTCTCTCTCTCTCTCTCTCTCTCTCTCTCTCTCTCTCTCTCTCTCTCTCTCTCTCTCTCTCTCTCTCTCTCTCTCTCTCTCTCTCTCTCTCTCATTGAGGGAGAGAGAGAGACGTTTCCCTCCCACTTCCTTTGCTATAAGGTTTATTTTGCAATACTTCGATCATACGGTTTATTTTCCTATAACTTTCAATAAGGTTGTTTTTCGGGTAGCTATATTTATTTTCGCCTACTTGGATCATACGGTTAATTTTCCTATACTTTCCATAAGGTACATTTTCAAGTACGTATATTAATCTTCTCATACTTCGATCATACAGTTTATTTTCCCTTGGCTTCCAATAAGGCTCATTCTCGAGTAATTTGGTAATAAATATGCGAATAATAAAATATGCGAAGAAGAAACAAAGGAAAACTGGCCATGCAAAAAACGTGATTCTCTCTCTCTCGCTCTGTCTCTGCCAAGGCAGCAGGTGGACACGAAAATACGTGCATTGCTCACATGATGGCCGCCGCACACGCCTGACTTGTGCATTATTAACAGGAGAAGCAGTGTTGTGAGCACGGCTAATAATCTCTGTGGCCTTTGAAAATAGTCGTGGTGAGAGAGCGTAGAGTTTCAGAACACAGGCCTCTCTCTCCCAATTGCCGGAGAATTTAGTGTTGTTATTTACTTGTCCTGATAGCTTAATCTAACCTAACCTAACCTAACCTAACCTAATCTAACCTAACCTAACCTAACCTAACCTAACCTAAACTAACCTAACCTAACCTACCCTAACCTAACCTACCCTAACCTAACCTAACCTAACCTACCCTAACCTAAGCTAACCTAACTTAACCTATCCTAACCTACCCCTTTTCCCCCTCCCCCCTCCCAAGACAGCACTCCCTCCCCCTTCCTGGCTGTCTTCCCTCCCCCTCCCCCTCCCACCTAACCTATCCCCTCCCCCTCCCCCTCCCCCTCCCACCCTAACCTATCCCCTCCCCCTCCCCCCTCCCCCTCCCCGGGCAGCCGACTGCCCTGTGGGGCCGGCTGCCCCCTCAGTCAGGGAAGTACTCCAGCAGGGCGGAGTACACCACCAGGGTGAGGGACAGGGTCTGTGCAATGGCGAGCAGGTTGTCCCACAGGCCGTGGGACAACCTGCTTCCAGCCCTGCCCCTCCCCTGGCGAGCCTTCCCTGGCTGGGGGAGTTGGCGCTGTGGTGGTGGGGAAGGGGTCACCACTCCCTTCCCCACTCCTCGGAGGACGAGCCCCGCTCCCTCGTCCTCCGCGGGGGTCGTGGCTCTCCTGGCCTCCTTTTGCCCCTCCTCCGGGCTGGGGGCCGAGACCCACAGGCCCAGGCCATCCTTCCCCGGGCTGGCCGCCACCACCTGGCCAGCCTCTGGGGCGGGGCAGGTCTCGTGCCCTGGGCTGGCCGCCACCACCTGGCCAGCCTCAGGGGCGTGGCCGGCCTCGTCCCCAGGGCTGGCCGCCACCACCTGGCCAGCCTCTGGGGCGGGACCGGCCTCCTGCCCCGCCTCGGGGACGCGGACAGCCTGGTCCTCCTGGGGGGCTTGGGGCGGCTGCCCACTCTCTTGCTGTTGCAAAAGAGCACGGGGCAGCCCTGCCCCTGCCCCCGTGGACACCCAGACCTCCGGCCAGGCTGAAGTACAAAACGGCGTGACGCCCCGCCGTAGTGTACCTCAGTCCGGCCAGGAGGTCCCTCAGGGGCAAGTCCTGGCAGAAGACTGTTTCGCCTCCTGCCAGGCACTGCACCCTGATGGGTGTCTCCTGGTCCAAGGCGGCCAGCTTGTCCATATTTAGGCTGGCCGCCTGATCCGACACGAGGGGCTTCGCCCCCCTCGGCCCCTTGCCGGAAGGTAAAGGAGGCCAGAGAGCGCCTCCCCCTCCCACAGCAGCCCCCTGAGCGGGGGCGGGACAGCCTCACGGCGTCCACGCCACACTCGCCCAGGAGGCTCAGCCTTGCCTCCACAGACAATCGACTGCTTCTAATACCCATTCTAGTTCTCATGAAATTAAAAATGTACCTTGGTTCAGTTTTGGCTGAGTGGCGAAAAGTAGGATGGTGGTGAACAGACCGCTTGAGAGAGAGAGAGAGAGAGAGAGAGAGAGAGAGAGAGAGAGAGAGAGAGAGAGAGAGAGAGAGAGAGAGAGAGAGAGAGAGAGAGAGAGAGAGAGAGAGAGAGAGAGAGAGAGAGAGAGAGAGAGAGAGAGAGAGAGAGAGAGAGAGAGAGAGAGAGAGAGAGAGAGAGAGAGAGAGAGAGAGAGAGAGAGAGAGAGAGAGAGAGAGAGAGAGAGAGAGAGAGAGAGAGAGAGAGAGAGAGAGAGAGAGAGAGAGAGAGAGAGAGAGAGAGAGAGAGAGAGAGAGAGAGAGAGAGAGAGAGAGAGAGAGAGAGAGAGAGAGAGAGAGAGAGAGAGAGAGAGAGAGAGAGAGAGAGAGAGAGAGAGAGAGAGAGAGAGAGAGAGAGGTTGATTGATTGATATATTTTGTTTGCCTTTTGTAACATTAATGCATTTCTGCATTTCATACACAGTTCAATACGTAAGGCCAGGTCCATCAAGCCGAAGCTTTTATACAGACCTGAATAAAGAATTACACAAGTAGCGCAAATGTTTACACCCTGACTTGTTCCTATTTGAGCCGCCATTTTGCACATGATAGAGGTAATAATAGACTACTTGTTTTGTTGTTTGCAGCACATGACACAATAATGAGTGATGGAGTGTATAGTATGCTATACTGTGCCACATATATGTTCACATACGTGAACTTCATGAACACAAACACAGGTAGACACACTTACATAGATACCCACAAACATACATACCACAACATATAACTGCATACATACACACATTCATATGTACATGCACAGACACACACACTCACACATATGCAACCTGTATGCGAACATACATACGTACAGCATGATGCATACATGCGGGCACACAATACACGCACACACACACACACACACACACACACACACACACACACACACACACACACACACACACACACACACACACACACACACACACACACACACACACACACACACACACACACACACACACACACACACACACACACACCCAAACACACACATGGCCACATACTAACCTGTGCACATACACATACTCACATACATACATAACAAATGTATGCATGGTTACATACATACTTTGCCGTAACATATGTTATATTAGCAAAGTTTTTCTATTAATGATATCATTGTTGGTGATGTACATACACACGTCCACAAGATGTGCACACCTGACATGTGTGTCTGTGTATCAACACATAACAGCACATGATTCACAGACATTGCTATGGTTAGCATTCATAGTTTAGAAGTAAGAAACATTTCACTTTGCTTTTAAACAAATTGACAGAGGTTAGTGATTTAATTTCGTGCGGGAGGCTGTTCCACTCCCTGACGCCGCGCACACTCACACTTCTCTATGCGTGGACAGTCCTACAGAGAGGAAGTTTGAGGTCATCTGGCCTTCTATTGTTATTAATATTATTGGATAGTAATTCATAAGATGTATTATTGGGATATATGTAAATTGATTTGAAAAGAAATATACAAGTTTGCAAGAATATTATATCGGGGACTTTCAAAAGGTTGTGTTCACAAAATAGAGGATTAGTATGATCGTACCGATTTTTATGAAATATTACTCTCATTATTTTCTTTCTGCGCAACAAATAACCCCTCTAAGAGTGTTTTAAAAGCTCCCCCTGAAATTGCCGAACAGTATATTACATGTGGATAAACAGTAGACATATATATTAATTTCAGACATTGGACAGTTATATTGTTTGTAATTGTGTACAAGACACCAGTTATTTGATGTAGGTGTTGATGTAGAGTTGATGTAGGTGTTGTTTTCATGTTAATCTATCATCTATTATTAAGCCTAGAAATGTTATGCAGTTAACTTTACTCAAGAAATTTTTTTTTCTTTATATAAATATCAACTTCATTTACGTTTGTCAGACAAGACACCATCTAGAAAGTTTTAGACACGTTTAGTGTAAGTGTGTTGCTAGTTAATTAATTCATGATTTAAAGTATTAACCATTTCCTCTATATTTTGTCCCTGGACGTATATATAATAATAGAAAATAAAAAGGAAGCTAGGGAAAGGGTGGAGAGAGAGAGAGAGAGAGAGAGAGAGAGAGAGAGAGAGAGAGAGAGAGAGAGAGAGAGAGAGAGAGAGAGAGAGAGAGAGAGAGAGAGAGAGAGAGAGAGAGAGAGAGAGAGAGAGAGAGAGAGAGAGAGAGAGAGAGAGAGAGAGAGAGAGAGAGAGAGAGAGAGAGAGAGAGAGAGAGAGAGAGAGAGAGAGAGACAGAGAGAGATTCGTATATTCGTATATTCGTGAGAAAGATTCATGGCAAGAAGTAAATTCTTTCATACAAATGCGCCACATTAAGCACCTCCAGAGTAAGACTGTATAATTATCAGGCAGGAAGCGCGACAGTAAACACGTCAAGTCTATGGAGAAGGCAGGGCGTGTTTCACTTGCTGGTCTTGCCTCTCACTTTTTTTTTTTTTTTTATGTTTGCTTTTTTCTTTTCTTTTCTTTCTTGCATGGATTGACAAGGTGTGGAATAATAGTAAGAAAATATAAATGATAAAAAAAATCTGAATTGGTGTTACTCCAGCTGATAATCCTGCTCTAACTACTACTACTACTACTACTACTACTACTACTACTACTATTACTACTACTACTACTACTACTACTACTACTACTACTACTACTACTACTACTACTACTACTACTACTATTACTACTACTACTACTACTACTACTACTACTACTACTACTACTACTACTACTACTACTAACATTCACCTGTTACGACTCAGGAAAGCTTTATTTTTCTCCAATCCTTTATACAAGGAGTTGCGTTTGGAAATGAAAATTCAAATAGCCGAACACAAAAATCAATTAGATGCAAAAAGATATTGGACCGCTCAACTTGAAACACTGGAGTAAACAATGCAATACATGTTTAATTTAGAGTCTGTGTAAAATGGTATTCTTACATTTGCATATAGCCACTATTTTTACTCACACTCTCATATCTTCTTGGCGAATGACAAACAGAGGAACAGAAAAATATCTTTACAGTTGCCGCTTCCATACATACACAGACAAAAAAAGAGAGAGAAAAAAAAGGTAATAATAATAAAACTAAATATGTTTCTGGAAGTGCATCAATACTTTTAAAACAACGAGTCACAGGAAGAGAGAAAACAGAAACAGCAAAGAATTCCAGAGTTTACCAACGATGGTGATGAAAGATTGAAGATATTGTTTAACTCCTGGACTACTGAAAGCGAACGGAATAAAGGTGAAAGTCTTGTGTAGCGCCAGCGTGGGGAAGGAGAGACGCATGCTGATGGCAAATTCAGAAGAGCAGTAACCATAGAAATAACATCACAAGACAGACTTTCCCCATTTTTTTCCATCTTCATATACTTGTGTGCATTTTTTGTAGCATATCAGTGTATTTGCTCTGGTAAGCTCAGTAGGTATGAAATGTTCTCTAGGGTATGCATTAATTCGTCCATTTATTTATTTATTTATTTATTTATTCACTTATTTACTATCTATTTATTTTACATTCTACTTTCCATTACCACATCGTATTGAGAGGTACCTTTGTGACTCACTGTTTCCTTTACATTGAGAAATGACTTGTTTATTACAATACAGCATAAAGCAAGTGTCTGCAGTGAGCCAGACACTTTGTCAAGCAGCCTTACCTTACATGCACATGGAATAACACAGGCAAGCATGACAGGCTTCACTTAAATGTAAATCTACAAAGGTACACTGCGCTACAAAAACAGCTCCGTCCCCGTCACTCACCGGTAAATTGTGAGTGTGTCAGGAGGAGCTGCAAAAAGCCAGTCCTCGTCGTCTGGCCGCGAGGAAGGAAAAAGATCCCGCCGCTGCTGCATCCGACAACACAAACACAAAATCAGAGGACTGTGTTAAACCCTAAAGTTCTGATATTTTTGCCTAAAAAATTCCTCAATTGAATATTCCTGTTATTATGGAAAGTATTTTGTAATTGTATATCTTTCCTTTCTTCACTCATATACTCGTACATACAAAAGATATATACGAAAAAAAAAAAAAACGAACGCAAAAATGATAGCCAATTGTTAGGTTTCAACTGAATCTCTAAGTAAATGTTTATACCAACAAGATGACACTGTTATAGAAAGTATATGGCTTCCTGTCCTTCTTTTTTTTTCTATGAATACACTAAAATAAGCACACGAAGACTGGAATACAGAAAAAAAATAGTTTGGAAAAGATTCTCGGTTAATCCTCAAAGGACTTTTTTCCTGTAAGATGTAATGAACAAATATATACAAAATTTATATTCTTTCTTCATTCGTATACACACACACACACACACACACACACATATATATATATATATATATATATATATATATATATATATATATATATATATATATATATATATATATATATATATATATATATATATATATATATATATATATATTTACCCTAGGAAAGCAAAAAAAATGGGAGGCAAAACAACGCTTTAGAAAAAAGGTTTAAATTAATCCTTCAATGGATGATAATACTACTGACACGATATCTTGGAAGCTGTATCATTAGCATGATAATTATTGTATTGGAGAATGTGATTATTTGTTTGAAGAAGTGAATCATTTCATTGTGTTTTTCTTGCGTTGCGCATTTGGAGCGTCATTTTGTTTCCCATCCTGCCCAGTCAGCTGGCTGACAGGACAGGAGGATATTACTGTATGCCGCTCAGAGGTGACTAGTTGTCGGGAGTGGTTGGGTGTTACCTGGTGATGGAGCCGTGGTACGAAGGTATGTATAGTGATAAGGATTGAAAAACTATTAGTGTTTAATTCATGGAAATAATGGTGATATTATACGTGAACATAGTGATTGTTGTCTCTGCCCCTTTCGGGTTTGCTTTGGTTGTGAAGCAGATTATTTATTGAATATACGGACAACTGCAGGCGCAGCGTGCAGTTACAGTAGCACATATGGTAACGAGAGGGTGCTTTGCTACAGGGGTTTCAAGGCTCGTGATGGTGAGGCGATTGAAGTGAGTTGATATAAATTTGTTGTATGTGTGTCACGAGGTGCAATAGTGGGGGATGTGTGGGTTAAAAAATTGTTTAGCTCTAGCTTGATGTCCAGGTGAAAATTGTAAATTTGTTCCCTATGTGACGTTGTATTTATGTAATATATCTATATGATCTCACATGGAATTATCATGCACTTGTGTTTGAGTGATATAACAGCAGTCTGCTATTTTTTGTGGGAGGTTGTGTTGAATAGTGTGATGGTATGGTTGTGTTGCACAGTGTGTTAATATTATGGTGTTTGTCACAGGATTTTTGTAGCATCGTTATGTTTATTACTTTTATATGATCAAGATCACTGTGTTGCAGGTTGAAACTTTTTCTACAGTAAACAACTGTTCCAACTTGGGGTCCATCCTTGATCCCCCAGTACACTTACCAAAACGATAAAACTGATGCAAAACACACTTTATGGAGAAAAAAAAAAAAATACATTACCAAAAAGTATATTTAGTGTTTTTGAGGTTTGTACGTACAAAAACGCCAAAATACATACTAAGTACCTTGAATGGGGAAAGGAGAAAACATTACAAGAAACACGTATTATGAGTGTTTCTCAGCTTCTTAGGAACCGAAACGCTAAAACGTGTGATTAGCACTCTATATGGAGAAAAAAAAATTACCAGGAACGTATGTTTTGAGATTGTTTCATATTTTTAAGTGATATAACGGAAAAATCCATGCAAAGCAAACTATATGGGGAAAATCATATTCTTCCGTAGAAAAACGCCAAAATGCATGCAAAGGATCGATGTTAAGGGTCAAAATGCTAAATAGCATGGAATGCAAACTATTCGAGGAAACAAAACAACGTTACCAAAAACGATCCTTTTTATTTATTTTTTGTTACTTCTATACAAAAACATTTAAAACTCATGAAAAACAATCTTTATAGAAAAAAAAAATATATATATATATATTAACAAAAAAAAAAAAAAAAAAAACAAGTATTTTGAGTGTTTTTTAGCTTCTTACATTCTTAGGCACCAAAACGGTAAAAAAAAAACGAATGAACAGTACTCTATATGGTGAAACAGAAAAAAAAAAGTGCATTTTGACTGTTTCACACTGATAGGTACCAAAAAGCAAAAATGCATGTAAGGTATCCTATATGGGAAAAAAAAGACATTTCCAGAATAGGATCTTTTGAGACTTTACGAGCGTATTAGGTACCAAAAAGCTAAGAAGTATGGAAATTAACCGATGCGAAAATATATGAAAAAAAAAAAAAAAAAAAAAAAAAAAAAAAAAATATATATATATATATATATATATATATATATATATATATATATATATATATATATACTCGTATATATATATATATATATATATATATATATATATATATATATATATATATATATATATATATATATATATATATATATATATATATATATATATATATATATATATATATATATATATATATATATATATATATATATATATATATATATATATATATATATATATATATATATATATATATATATATATATATATATATATATATATATATATATATATATATATATATATATATATATATATATATATATATATATATATATATATATATATATATATATATATATATACTCGTATATATATATACACACATTACGAAAAACATATATCTTGAGTGTTTTTTAGTTTCTTAAGTACACATAAGCTAAACAGCAATCGAAAATCACTTGATGGAGAAACAAAATAACATAACCAAAAACAAGCATTTTGTGTTTTTGAGCTTCTTACAAAGACGCCAAAATGCATGGATAGTACATTGTATGGGGGAACGAAAGGATACTACGAGGAACGTGCATTATGAGTTTTTTGAGCTTCTTAGGTACCAAAACGTAAAGACGCATGAATTGCACTTTATATGAAAAAAAAGATAATATTACAAAAAAAAAAAAAACGTATTTTGAGTGTATTTCACATTGTTATATAGCAAAACAACAATTTTTTTTTAAACACCTTATATTTGGAAAGGAAACGTGATTTCCAGAAACGTTTTATGAGCGTGATATACACGATAAAAAAACAAAAAACTATAAAAAGAATAGAATTACCCCTATATGAGAAAAAAAAATTACCATAAACGTCTATTTTCAGTGTTTTTGAGCTCTTTACCTACCATCTTACTGAAACACATGGAAAAAATAACTTTATGGAGAAATAGTATAACTTTACCAAAAGGAACGTGTACTTTGAGTGTTTTTTAGCCTTGCAGAAAACTCCAAAATTCATGCGAAGTACTTTATATGAGAAAATGAGAAGACATTACGAAGCAACGTGCATTATAAGGGTTTCTGATCTTCTAGGTACCGAAATGTTAGAATGGTTTAACATTACTCCATATCGAGAAAGAAAACAATATTGTCAAAAACATGTATTTCAAAAACGCCAAAATATACGCAAAACGTGCATTTTGCCGAAAAAAAGAGAAAAGAAACGAGAAAAAAAAGAAAAAGCAACGAGAAAAGAAATGAGACCTACAGAAACGTGTGTTTTAGGAGCATTTGAGCGTGTTAGGACCCAAACGCTAAAAACCATGGAAATCACCCTATATAGGAATATAAAACAACATTAAAAAATCTTATCTATTGAGTGTTTTTGAACTCTTATCGTACCAAAACACTAAAATTAGTGCAAAACACCCTTTATACAGAAATAATAATATTATGAAAAAACAAGAATTGTGAGTGTTTTGAGCTTGTTACATACAAAAATGAGAAAATGCATGCAGAATACTCTACGCGGAGAAACGAAAGGACATTACCAGAGACGTGTATTATGAGTTTTTTTTTTCTTTTTAACTTATATACCAAATCGCTAATACACATGATTAGCAGTCTATATGGAGAAACAGAACAACATTAGCAAAAACGTGTATTTTTTTGTATTTCACATTGTTAGGTACCTAAACGCGAAAATGCATGCAGAACACTCCAGAAATATGTCTTCTGAGTGTTCAGCACTAAAACGCAAAAAAAAAAAAAAAAATGCATGGAAAGCACCCTATATTGGAAAAAAAAGAAACATTAGCAAAAAAGTTTTATTTTTCAGTGTTTTGAGTTAGTTACGAACCAAAACACAAAACCGCATGCGAAACACTTTATGGAGAAAGACTAACTTTACTAAAAAATAAGTATTTTCAGTATTTTCTGCTTGTTATGTAGAAAACGACAAAATGCTTGGAAAGTACCCAGAAAACATTATAAAAAAGAGTATTTTTGCTTTTTATGTAACTATACGTTTTTATACGTAATAAGCAAAAACGCTAAAATTAATGCAAAACACATTTCATGGGGAACCAGGAAACATTATAAAAAGTGTGTTTTGCTTGTTACGTATAAAAACATATAGTTACATAAAAAGCAAAAAACACTCTTTTTCATAATGTTTTCTGGTTCTCCATAAAAGGTGTTTTGCATTCGTTTAGCGTTTAGGTTCGTAAGCAGCTCAGAAACGCTGAGGAGACGTTTTTTGGTAATACATTTTTATTTATTTATTTTTTTCCATATAAGTTCCTTTCCCTGCATTTTAACGTTTTCATATAAACACTAAAAAGACACATTTCTGGAAATCTCGTTTCCCTTTCCTCATATAGGGTACGTTTTGGCATCTAACAATCTGAAATACATTAAAAATGCACGATTTTGGTAATGATGTTCCGTTTCTCCATATGCCGGGGCTATTCATGCGTTTTCGAATTTTGGTACCTGAGAAGCCCATGATACACAATTTTAGTAATAATCTCATAATACATTATTTTCTTAGAATCTTTTTTTTCCTTATATAGGATACTTTGCATGCATGTTGCTATTTATCTGCGTAACAAGCTGAAAACACTTAAAATACTTTTTACGATGTGGAATACACTAAAAATGCACGTTTTTGGTAATGATTTTATGTTTCTCCATATAGTGGTCTATTCATGCGTTTTCGTGTTTTGATACCTAAGAAGCTCATAATACACAATTTTCGTAATGTTATTTTTTCCTTCTATAAGGTACATTACAAGCATGTTGCTACATTTAACGTAGCAAGCTGAAAACACTTGTTTTAAATACCAAAATACTTGTTTTTGCTAATGTTGTTCAATTTCTCCATAAAGAGTGTTTTTCATGCGTTTTAGCGTTTTGTACGTAAGAAGCTAAAAAAAAAAAACAGTTTTTGTAAAGTTGTTTTATATTCCAATATAGTGTGATTTCCATGCTCCTCAGCGTTTTTGGTGTCTAACAACCTCAAAAACACTCAAAAAGGCATGTTTCGTTCCCCCATATAGGAGCTTTTTGCATTCATTTTAGCGTTGTTTGTACCTAACAAAGGGAAAAAACTCAAAGTACATGTTTTGGTGAAGATATATTCTTTTTCCTTGAAGTGTTTTTTTTTTTACATGTATTTCAGCGTTTTCGCACGTAAGTAGCTCAATAACATTGAAAGGAAACGCTCTTGTTAATATTATTTTGTTATCCCGTATAGGATGGCTTCCATTTTTTGTTTTTTTTGTTTGATCATTTTGGTGCCTATTAACCTTATAAACACTTAAAAGACACATTTCTGGAAATTTCGTTTCCTTTCCCCATAAAAGATGTCTTGCATGTATTTTAGTGTTTTTGTACCTAGCAGAGAGAAATACGCTCAAAATGCACATTTTTGGTAATGAGGTTCTCATTCGCCATATCAAGTGCTATTCAGGAGTTTTTCCGTTTTGGTACTTAAGAAGCTCATAAACACTCATAAAACAGTATTCTCGTAATATCTTTTCGTTTTCCCATGTAGAATAGTTTGGATGCTTTTTGGCGTTTTTCTACGTAACAATCTCATAAACATTCAAAATATTTGGTTTTGGTAATGTTATCATATTTTTCCATAGATGATGTTTTGCATGCGTTTTAGCATGTAAAGAAAAAGACACGATTTTGTAATTTTGTGTTATATTCTTACATAAGAATTGATTCTTATGTTAGATTGATTTCAAAGCTTTTTAGTGTTTTGGGTCCTAAAACGCTCAAAAACACTAAAAAGACACGTTTCTAGTAATGTCGTTTTGTTTCTCCATATAAGAGGTTTGCAGGCATTTTGAAGTTTTGCACCTAACAAAGTGAAAACATTTAAAATTCACAATTTTTGGTAATGCTCTTTTTTTTTCTGTTTCTCCAAATAGAGTTATATTCATGCATTTTAGCATTTTGGTACCTGAGAAGCTCATAAACACACATAATACACGTTTCTTGCAATGCCTTTTCGTTTCCCTATATATGGTACTTTGTATTGATTTTGGCGCTTTTCTACGTAACAACTTCACAAACACTCATAATACTAGTTTCTGGAAATATTATGTTTCTCCATAAAGGGTATTTACCATGCATTTTACCGTATTGGTATGTAAAGAGCTGAAAAAAGAAAAAAAATAAATAGAGACATTTTTGGTAATGTTTTGTTTTCCCATATAGGGTGCTTTCTATGGATTTTAGCGTTTTGGTGCCTAGCACGCTCAAAACAATCAAAAGATATGTTTCTGGAAATCTCGTTCCTTTCTCCATATAGGGAGCTTTGCATGCATTTTGGTGTTTTGGTACCGAACATTGTGAAATAACTCAAAATGAACGTTTTTTTTTGTAATGTTGTTCTGTTTGTCCATATAGACTGCTATACATGTGTTTTCGCAATTTGTCTTTACCAAAGAAGCTCAAAAACAATCATAATAGACGTTTTTCGTAATTTCCTTTCGATTCCCCATATAGGGTACTTTCCTTGCATTTTGGCGTTTTCATACGTAACAACCTCAAAAACAATCAAAATACTTGTTTTTGGTAATGTTATTGTGTTCCTCCATAAAGGGTATTTTCCATACGATTTAGTGTTTTGCTTCGTAAGTATGTATATATATATATATATATATATATATATATATATATATATATATATATATATATATATATATATATATATATATATATATATATATATATATATATATATATATATATATATATATATATATATATATATATATATATATATATATATATATATATATATATATATATATATATATATATATATATATATATATATATATATATATATATATATTTTTTTTTTTTTTTATGTAGGAACGACACTGGCCAAGGGCAACAAAAAATTTATAAAAAAATTGCCCACTGAAATGCCAGTCCCATAAAAGGGTCAATGCAGTGGTCAAAAATTGGTGGATAAGTGTCTTGAAACCTCCCTCTTGAAGGAATTCAAGTCAGAGGAAGGTGGAAATACAGAAGCAGGCAGGTAGTTCGTGCAGCGAGGACGCGGAAGGAGGTGAGGCATGCAGTTAGCAAGATCAGAAGAGCAGTTAGCATGAAAATAGCGGTAGAAGACAGTTAGATATGCAACATTGCGGCGGTGAGAGAGAGGCTGAAGACAGTCAGTTAGAGGAGAGGAGTTGATGAGACGAAAAGCTTTTGATTCCACCCTGTCTAGAAGAGCAGTATGAGTGGAACCCCCCCGACATGTGAAGCATACTCCATACATGGACGGATAAGGCCCTTGTACAGAGTTAGCAGATGGGGGGGTGAGAAAAACTGGCGGAGACGTCTCAGAACACCTAACTTCATAGAAGCTGTTTTAGCTAGAGATGAGATGTGAAGTTTCCAGTTCAGATTACAAGTAAAGGACAGACCGAGGATGTTCAGTGTAGAAGAGGGGGACAGTTGAGTGTCATTGAAGAAGAGGGGATAGTTGTCTGGAAGGTTGTGTCGAGTTGATAGATGGAGGAATTGAGTTTTTGAGGCATTGAACAATACCAAGTTTGCTCTGCCCCAATCAGAAATTTTAGAAAGATCAGAAGTCAGGCGTTCTGTGGCTTACCTGCGTGATATGTTTACCTCCTGAAGGGTTGGACGTCTATGAAAAGAGGTGGAAAAGTGTAGGGTGGTATCATCAGCGTAGGAGTGGATAGGACAAGAAGTTTGGTTTAGAAGATCATTAATGAATAATAAGAAGAGAGTGGGTGACAGGACAGAACCCTGAGGAACACCACTGTTAATAGATTTAGGAGAAGAACAGTGACCGTCTACCACAGCAGCAATAGAACGGTCAGAAAGGATACTTGAGATGAAGTTACAGAGAGAAGGATAGAAACCGTAGGAGAGTAGTTTGGAAATCAAAGCTTTGTGCCAGACTCTATCAAAAGCTTTTGATATGTCCAAGGCAACAGCAAAAGTTTCACCAAAATCTCTAAAAGAGGATGACCAAGACTCAGTAAGGAAAGCCAGAAGATCACCAGTAGAGCGGCCTTGACGGAACCCATACTGGCGATCAGATAGAAGGTTGTGAAGTGATAGATGTTTAAGAATCTTCCTGTTGAGGATAGATTCAAAAACTTTAGATAGGGAGGAAATTAAAGCAATAGGACGGTAGTTTGAGGGATTAGAACGGTCACCCTTTTTAGGAGCAGGTTAAGTGTAGGCAAACTTCCAGCAAGAAGGAAAGATAGATGTTGACAGACAGAGCTGAAAGAGTTTGACTAGGCAAGGTGCAAGCACGGAGGCACAGTTTCGGAGAACAATAGGAGGGACCTCATCAGGTCCATAAGCCTTCCGAGGGTTTAGGCCAGCGAGGGCACGGAAAACATCATTGCGAGGAATTTTAATAGGTGGCATGAAGTAGTCAGAGGGTGGAGGAGAGGGAGGAACAAGCCCAGAGTCATCCAAGGAAGAGTTTTTAGCAAAAGTTTGAGCAAAACCTTTATATATATATATATATATATATATATATATATATATATATATATATATATATATATATATATATATATATATATATATATATATATATATATATATATATATATATATATATATATATATATATATATATCACCATATATGGAAATACAAATCTTTACCAAAAATTTTTCTTCAGTTTATATATATATATATATATATATATATATATATATATATATATATATATATATATATATATATATATATATATATATATATATATATATATATATATATATATATATATATATATATATATATATATATATATATATATATATATATATATATATATATATATATATATATATATATATATATATATATATATATATATATATATATATATATATATATATATATATATATATATATATATATATATATATATATATATATATATATATATATATATATATATATATATATATATATATATATATATATATATATATATATATATATATATATATATATATATATATAAACTGAAGAAAAATTTTTTGTTAAAGTTTTGCATTTCCATATATGGTGATTTCCATGTTTTTTTTTCCGTTTTAGTGCAAAAACACGCTGAAAAAAATAATAACTCTGGAAATCTCGTTTCCTTTTCCCATATATGGTCCTTAGCAAACATCTTAGTGTATGCTGAAAAATGTATGTGAAATACACTCAAAATATACGTTTTTAGTAATGCTTCGTCTCTTCATACAGAGTGCTATTCATGCGTTTTCGCGTTTTCTTACATAAAGAAATATATAAACAACCATAAAAAAACGATTTTCGTAATGTCTTTCCGTTTCCCTATATAAAGTACTTTCCATTTTGGCGTGTTTCTATGTTACAAGTTCAAAAGCACTCAGAATACTTGTTTTTTGGTAATGGTATTATGTTTGTCCATGAACGGTGTTTTGCATGAGTTTTAACGTTTTGGTACGTAATTAGCTTAAAAACACTGAAATCAGGCTTTTTTGGTAATGATATATTTTCCAATATAGTGTGTTTTCCATGATTTTTATTTGTTTGGTGAATATTACGCTCATAAAATTTCAAAAGACACGTTTCTGTAAAGCTCTTTTCCTTTTCCCGTATAGGGTAATTTGCATGCATTATGGCATTTTGGTACATATCTGAAACGCACTCTTAATGAACGGTTTTGGTAATGTTGCTCTGATCCTTTTTATAGATTGCTATTCATGGGGTTTTGGCATTTTGTAACCTAAGAAGCTCAAAAAACTCTCATAATGCACGTTTCTCACAATTTCCTTTCGTTTCCTTATATACAGTACTTTACATGCATTTTTTTTTCGTTTTTCTACGTAACAATATCAAAAACACTCAAAATGATTTTTGCTAAAGTTATTCTTTTTCTCAATAAAGTGTGTTTTGCATGCATTTTACCGTTTTTGTACGTAAGAGGTTCAAAAACATATAAAAGATACCTTTTTCGTTGAGGTGAAAATAGGGGCGAGAGAAAGAAGAAAGTCTTGTGCAGTGAGTCCACAGGAGGGGAGACATACAATTAATAAGAGCAGTTAACACAAAAACAGCGATAGAAGCGTTTTGGTACCTAAGAAGCTCGAAAACGCTCATAATACACGTTTCTAGTAATATATTTTCGTTTCCCCATATTGGTTGCTCTCTATGCATTTTGGCGTTTTTCTATCTGTTTTTTTGGCACATAAAAAGTCTAAAACGGTCATAAACACCCAAAAGACACGTTTCTGGAAATGTCATTTCTTTTCCGCATATAGGTTGCTTTCCATGCATTTTGGTGTTTTGGTAGCTAATAATGTGAAATACACTCAAAATACACGTTCATGTTGATACTTTTTTTTCTCCATATAAAGTGCTCTTCATGCGCTTTAACGTTATAGTATCTAAAAAGTTCAAAAACACTCATAAAAACTTCACTGGAAATGTCCTTTTGTTTCCTCATATAATTTATTTTGTTTTGCATGCGTTTTAGCGTTTCGGTAACTAAGATTCTCAAAAAAAAAACAATTATAATAGATGTTGCTCGTAATATCCTTCCGTTTCCCTATATAGGGTACTTCCCATACATTTTGTCGTGTTCTACGTAATAAACTCAACTCAAAATACTGTTTTTTTCTGTTTACTGTTATTCTGTTTAGCCATAAAGGGTGTTTTCATGCGTTTTACTGTTTTGGTACGTAAGACGTTCAAAATTATTCAAAAGACACGTTTTTCGTAAAGTTCTTTTGCATTCCCTTATAAAGTAATTTCCATGCTTTTTAACGTTTTATTGGCTAAGACGCTAAAAAAAAAAAAAACACTGGTAAAAAACGTTGCCGGGGATCTTGTTTCCTTTCCACATTTAAGATGCTTTGTAATTATTTTATCATTTTGGTACCTAACAATGTGAAATGCACTAAAAATACATGTTTTTTTTTTTTTCTCAACGTTGTATTGTTTCTCAATATAGAGTGCTATTAATGCCGTTTAGCGTTTCCGAACCTAAGAAGCTCAAAAACACTCATGATACTGGTTTCTCGTAATGACTATTCGTTTCCCCATATAGTGTACTTTGCCATTTTGCCGTTTTTCTATGTGACAAGTTAAAAAACACACAAAACACTTGTTTTTTGGTAATGTTATTCTTTTCCACCACAAAGAGTACTTTGTGTGCTTTTTCTCGTTTTGGTACGCAAAACAAAATCGCTAAAAACAAGAGTTTTTTTGTTATGTTGTTTTGTATTCCTATATATGGTGATTTCCATTTTTTTATATATTTTTATTTATTTATTTATTTATTTATTTATTTATTTATTTATTTATTTATTTATTTATTTTGCGTCTTGGTGCCAAACACGCTCATACTGAAAACACGTTTGTGGAAATGTCGTTTATTTTACCCATATATGTTTTTTTTTCTTTCATGCATTTTGGCGTTTTGGTACTTAATAATGTTAAATACATTCAAAATACACGTTCATGGTAATGTTATTTTCTCCATATAGAGTGCTGTTCATGCGTTTTTTTTAGCGTTTTGGTACCTAATAAGCTCAAAACACTTATAAAACACGTTTCTCGTAATGTTTTTTTCGTTTCTTTTAGTGTACTTTGCCTGCATTTTTCCTTTTTCTACGTAATAGGTAAAAAAAAAAACTGAAAAATACTTTTTTTTTTTTGGTAATGTTTTACTATCAAAGGTGTTTTGCATGCCTTTTAGCGTTCTGGTAAGTAAGACGAAAACTATCAAAAGACACGTTTTTTTGTAATGTTTTGCATTCCAACATAGGTTGATTTCCATGCTTTTTAGCGTTTTGCTGTTTAGCACGCTAAAAAAAACACCCAAAAGACACGTTTCTGGTAATGTCGCTTCGTTTTCCCTATATAAAAGTTTTTGCATGCATTTTGCCGTTTTGTTACCTGACAATGTGAAAAACACTCAAAATACTCGTTTTTCGTAATGTTCTGTTTCTCTATTTAAAGTAAATACCTCAAAACTGTAAAAAAGTCGTTTTTGGTAATGTTGTTTTGTTTTCCCATATATGGTGTTTCCATGCTTTTTCAGCATTTTGTTGCTTAATATGATTATAAACATTTTTTGAGCCTAATAATGTGAAATACACTAAAAATATTCGTTGTTGGTAATGTTATTCTTTTTCTTAATGCGTTTTATCGGTTTGGTGCCTAAGAAGGTCAAAAACACCCATTATACACGTCTCTCGTAATGTCCTTTTGTTTCCCCATATACTTTGCTTTTTCATGCAGTTTGGAGTTTTATTACGTAACAAGCTCAAAAACACTTAAAATAAATGTTTTTGTAATATTATTCTGTTTCTCCATAAGAGGTGTTTTAGCTTTTTGGTACGTAAGAATTTGGAAAGCACTCAAAAGACATGTTTCTGGACATTTAGTTTCCTTTCCACATCTATAGTGCTTCTCATGGATTTTGGCGTTTTCGTACCTAACAATCTGAAGTACACTGAAAATACTTCTACTTGTTAATGTTATTCTGTTTTTCCATATAGATTTCTATTTAGGCGATTTAGTGTTTTGGTACCGTAGATGATAAAAAAAAAGTCGTAATACGCATTTCTTGTTTTATTTATATATTTTTTTTTTTCGTTTTCCCATATCAGATGCTTTGTATGGATTTTTGCGTTTTTCTGTGTATTAAGCTCAAAAACTATTAAAATACTTGTTTTTGGTGGTGTTTTTTTTTTTTTTTTTTGTCTGGGTGTTTTACATGTTTTAAGCGTATCAATACGCAAGAAGCTGATAAAGACTTAAAAACAAGTTTCTGGTAATGTTTTTTATTCCCATATAGAGTGCTTTCCATTCTTTTTTACCGTTTTTCTGCCTAACATGTACAAAAACACTCATAAGATAGGCATAATGTAATGTCGTTTCGTTTCCCAGGGGGCTTTGCATTGATTTTGTGGTTTTGGTACCTAACAATGTAAAATATATGAAAAATATCATGTTTTTCCATATAGAGTGGTATTAACGCATTTTCGCGTTTTGGTATCTAAAAAGATTAAAAACACTTATGATAAACGTTTTTCATATCCTAGTCTATGGTCTACGGCTAAACTGTTCATGTTATTTAAGAGAGGTAACAGACGGGAACCTCGTAATTACCGTGGTGTGACTATTATTAATTGTCTCGCTAAACTCTTTGATATGGTACTGTTTGCGCGACTGGAGAGATGGTTCAAACCATACAGGGAGCAGGCTGGAGCACAGAAAGATCGTGGCTGCATTGAGCATATCGTAACATTAAGATTATTAACTGATATGGCTAAAAGGAAGAAAAGGAAACTTTTTGTAATGTTTGTGGACTTAACTCAGGCTTACGATCTGGTACCTAGAAGTATGTTATTTACAGTTCTGAAACGGTTGGGTTGTGGTAGTGTTATGCTGGCGGCACTTGTTGCTATGTACGCGGTAACGAACAGTGTCATCGGTTCAGTGATAGTAGCAGCCACGGTCGGGGTGCGTCAGGGTAGCTCAACATCTTGTCTGCTCTTTGTCCTGTACGTTAATGACCTGATTAAGATTATCAAAGAAAATAGTAATCCTGATGGTTTCTTGTCTTGGCTACATATTTTAGTCCTAATGGATGATACGGTGCTCCTTGCAACAACCAAAGATAATTTAATCAATAAAGTAACATTGCTAAAACAGTACTGCGATAGCTATGGCATGAAGATCAATGCAACAAAAACAAAATTCTTTGTTATATGTGGTACAGAACACGACAGAGAGGCAGTAAGTGTAGATGACCTGGTGGTGGAGTCGTGCGCACAGTACACCTATCTTGGCTCACCATTTAGAGCTGAAGGTTCCGTGTCAGCGGCAGTCGCGGCTCACATGCAGGCAAAGATGGCACACTTTAACAAATTTGTTTTATTCTTAAAGAAGAATTGTGACTGGCCCTTTATCGTAAAGAAGAGAATATTTGATGCTGCTCTCATGTCAGCCGTGCTGTATGGGTGTGAGTCGTGGCTGAACGCTGACTTAAAACCAGCCACAAAAATCTACAACTGGGCATTAAAACAGCTACTTGGAGTTAGGAAGACCACCTGCAATGATATGTGTTACATTGAATCTGGATATCCACCTTTAAAAGATCTTGTACGAAGTAGACAAAGAAAGTTCTTCACTAAAGTGTGGCGAGAAAGATCTGTAATGAATGACGATCCCCTAATGTTGGTAATAAATAAAGTACTGGACACTAGATATAATACGAGAACATATGTACAAGGATTGATTTTTAATAATTTAGATGATATCATATTAACAACAGAATCACTAAAGAACGATATTTTGAGATCCGAATCATCTAGGAGAATGACTTACCGAGAAATCAATCCGGGTTTATCTGTTCACGAGGTTTACCGTGTAAGGGATAGTATACCAGAAAGAGAGAGGATGTCATTTACACAGTTTAGGTTGTCAGCTCACTCTTTAGCGGTGGAGACTGGCAGATGGAATAGGAGGGGACGTGGTCGTCTACCTATAGAGGAGAGATTGTGTCCATGTGGCTGTATACAGACGGAAACACATGTGGTACAAGATTGTCCTAGTACACAACATGTGAGAGATAGTCATGATTTTGTAACTATTCAAGATATTTTTTCTGAGCAATATTCTAATATGGATCAGTGTAAAATTGTTCACCTAATTCTGTCTTCATATAACTAAGTAGAAAAAAATAACGGCTATATAGTCAGAATATAATTCTAACATTTTAACATTTTTATACAATCTAGCTTATTAGTTCATTTTTATCACTTGTGTCAGTAAAAAGTAAAATCTGTACTTAGAAATAATCTAAAAGAGTACTTCTGTTTGTTTAACTAGGATGTCAGTACATTGAACGACATTGTTTACTCATGTTATTGAAGCTGACGCGAATATAGTATTAAATAATGTAGTAATTATCAGCAACCATTGCCCTGTAAGTAGTTTTAACACACCGGGAGAGACTCCATCTGGACCGCATGCCTTGTCTGGCTTAATATTGTCTATTTGCTTCTGAACTTCCTCTTGACTTATCTGGTCATCTAGAATTGGAATATTTACTGGTAAATGATTTCCGTCATCTAAATTATCTGCCACAGTAGGATTCAATACTTCCTCATAAAATTCTTTAAATTCCTGATCAGAAGGACGACCATCTTCCTTACAATCACCCTGATATTTACCCTTCCAATCTATCGCCCTCCATACTCGAGAATCATCACGGTCCTGTAGGAGCCTGTCCCAGCGGTCAGTGTATGTCCTGTCATGTACATCGTTACCTTCACCTGCCGCCGTCTTGCCACGGCTCCTACTGCAACATTCGTACAACACTTCAGACACCTTTTCTGCAAACTCATCTACAGTGACATCATTACCATCCACATGCACATTAGAAATTAAATTAGAGAACATATCATGATTAATCTGATTGAATTTTATTGGTTTACTCGTCATCTTAGCACGCTCCGCAGTCCCCAGTAGTGATGCATGACCGCCTAAATGGTAGGCACGCCGTAACACATGGTCAAGATTGACTTTATTCAAGCATAATTGGACCGCTATCGGAGCGTGATCTGATGGCAAGTGTTCTGTCTGGTGAACCTGAAACAAATCAATATTCCTGACTAACTTCTCTGACGCTATACAAACATCCAACTCGGAAATCCATGTGCTATCTTTCTTAAATGTCAGATTGCTTACAAAGTGCTTCTCACGAGTTTTCAGATTGTTGATCACAATTAAGTTATTGTCTTTACAAACTGATGCTAAGGCATAAGCGTTATCATTGGGAGTATTTACATCATCTGGTATGAGTGGATATGCATATTCAGTATTATTGGCAATATCTCTTACAGCTTTGCCCAACCTCGCATTTACATCACCTAATATTAAACACTTATCACAGTTGTTTTCCATGAGCTTCTCGTGTATAGCTGCAAATGACTCGTGAGAGAAGTACAGTGAGTCACTTGGGAGTATGTAGCAGGCACCAAACATTACTCCAGGTACACAACTCAGTTCAAACCACACCTGGTCACACATGCTCGTATCCACTCTTATTACATCTTCACTGAGACAGTTTTTTATCCTAACAGTTGTTCCGCCACGATGAGCTGCGTTCTGATTGTAGCTCATGTAAGAAACATAGCCAGGCAAGCATACACGTAGCGATGTTTTCACTTCATTCAGTGCCACAATTTCATATTTCAGTAACATATCCTCCACATTCTTCTTTTCTAACTTAGTTTTGCAACCGTTAATATTCCAAGACAAGATTTTAAGAACTCTACACACACACACACACACACACACACACACACACACACACACACACACACACACACACACACACACACACACACACACACACACACACACACACACACACACACACACCTGTCACTTCACTCAAGAAGATGGAGTGTGAGGAGAACTATGCAGCCCTGCAATTCTGAACAGTTGTATGGGCCTGAAGACAAATGGTTGTTAACCCTCTAATAGTTTCGGTACTGTCTGACGTCGCCTGTCAACAGGACCCTGCTGGGGATAGTAGTATGTTGCTATTGGCAGATTATTATACTTGTGTGATATATCTGTGCACAAAAGCTAAGAAAATACAGTAAATTTATTGTCTTCAACATGGGCAGAAACTTAGATCATCCTTATGAATTGAATTTAAAGGATGGAAAACTCTAACACCTTTTTTTTTTTTCAGTTTTTTAAGATTGGTTCTCCTAAATTATCAAAGTTAAGTTGGTGCCTCTTAACAAAGGATTTGGTTTGTAGACGCAAGATATAAATAAATTGATTGATTGATTAATGACTGGAGTAATAATGAAAATATAGATACACAAAATTGTTATGAGCTAAAGCATTACTGGACATTTTTTTTTATTTAATTATTTTTATGGACAAGGTCATAAAAGAAGAAAAGGTATTCGTTTCGCCTTCATCTTCCCCTCCTTGCATTACATAAAGCATATCCCGCCCTGGAACCAGTCACAGTGTGTCCCGAGTATTGGCGCGGCGTCATCAATAAATACCTCGGCATCGGGAATAGAGCGTTGGTTTCATCTATCTGAAGTTAAAAGAGATGTGTGTTTAACTGTTTCATGGAGTATTTTGTTATAATTTGAAGAGCTGGAGCACCCTGAATCACACTTAGCAGTACTTCAGACGCTACTCATAATGTCAATGTGTTTTCTTACTTTTTATTTGTTTATTAATTTAATTTCATGTAGCGCAAGTTGTATTATCACTAAGAGTAAATTAATCTTCTTTTTTTTTTTCATTTAGTTAACACTACGCCACTCGTTTCCTTAAATATTTACAGTTAATTGCTGATTGTGATTGCCGACACTTATTTATCATGGGAATTAAAGCATAAACCAACAAGAAATCCACAGTTTTGAATAGAATGAGGTTGTATTAGAATAATGGCGAAAGAGAAAATTGTGACTACATATTGTTTGGCAAATGTCAGCTATATGCCACGTAATTCTGTTTGTCATGTTTCAGTCAGTCAGCTATGAACCTTATATCACCAGAAATGAAAGAAAAGAGTTGCATGGCTTTCATGTTGTGATGGAATTAACTACAACTACAATTTCACCCGTGTGAGTGGTGTTTTTTTTTTTTTCTCATCTGACCGAAAAACGCCAAGATATGGAAAATTATTTAAGTGTTAGTGAACATTAATGTATTCGTGGTGACGGTTTGTCTCAGTTGTCTCCCTTTAATGAGAATGTAGGCAGGGTATTCTATTCGTATTAGCTTGGAGATGTATTATGTTCAGGCCTTCAGAGCGTTCCTGGATTTTAATGAGTGCAAGAGGCTCAGTCTCTCCCAGGAATATATTGGCTGCACCAAAGAGTCGCCTCTAATAAATTAAAAGTAAATCATGTCAAATTATACTTTAGAAGAAATTAAAAACACTTTTATGAATATCAGTCCCTGATTCTTTGCCTTAAAAATAAAAAATAAATGCTTTAAAAAATGCAAGAAATATTTTTATAGCGTTCAAATTCCTTGGTTAGACTGATTCTTCAAGTGTTCAGCAAAGTGAGGCTCATGGGGAAGGGTAGAAAGACAGTAGCGTCATTATATGGATACACGTTCTTTGTATAATTCTTATCATGTGCCCTGAATTTTTTTTAGTAATATAAAATATTGCACATACAGCAAAATGACAAATAAACCTTGCAGCTAGCAGTCGATGATGTCGGCCATTGATGTCTAATATGTAGAGAGTTATGTTTAATTAAACCATAGAAAGTAGAGAGGGCTTTCCTCACGAAAGCTCGAAATGTTACATCGACATCATATATTTACTTAAGTTTATGTAGAAAGTTTTATCTTGAACCTCCATTTTCTACTACAACTCATGCCTGGCTATTGAAAGTTGAAGGAGAATCAAATACCAGCAGGTAGTTCTCGGCATTGTGGAGATCATGTACTTGTACACAATTAATAACACATCACCATTTTCTTATTACTTGCACTCGTAGAGAATGAATAGTGGGGCATCTATTAGAAATGTGATGCAAGGGAGTAGGACATGGTGCCACCGCTGGCATTGCTTTTACAGAGGATTTTGAAGAGTAGCAGGGTTTCCTTCATACACTTCCCTGCATATAACTGTAGTGACAATACTTCCGTGGTGAAAAGGACTAGCAGGCAGAGGAAAAAAAATATAGGTCAAGCAAGACGTGAATGTATTAAT
>NC_087189.1:15191998-15204498 GCF_035594125.1 Scylla paramamosain | reverse complement strand
TGCCATCCCTGACAGACCCTGCCTCCTCCACTCTAGGGGCTTCCTGCCCACCCACATGCTGAGCTTGCAGAGTCACCATTCATATTAGTCAAAAATCGTGCCACCACCACTAATGTTAAAAAACTTTTTGCCCATCTCAACACACAACAGGTACCAGATCCTAGCTGAAGAGGAGGAAGATGCACAGGAGACGAGACTGGTCGGAGACTCAATAGTCAGAGGTCAGCTCTCCTGAGTTCTGTGGCAGGGCTCGTAGGACACGTAAGCGTCTGTGCATGCCTGGTGGACGCTTAGACGACATCACGGCAGCATGTGACGAGGCAGCCTGCGGATCTAACAATAACACCCTCTTTATTATTCACGCAGGTACAAATGATGTTGAAAACACTAGGTCTGAAGAGCTCATGGGAAAGTTCAAGAAGATGATACAGCGCTTCAAAACTAAATCCAATAATATTATTGTTTCAGGTATCCTCCCCCGCATCAGGGCACCGGCTGTCTTCTACAACAGAGTTTAGCACTAACAGCCGTCTCCGTTCTCTTTGCACAGAGGAAGGTGTAGACTTTGTTAATCTATGGGACAACTTTTATAATAAACCTTCTCTATTTCAGCCGGATGGTTTTACACCTAAATGGAATTGGAGCAGCACGACTTGGTAGACTCCTTAGTAATAAAGTTTCTATTTTCAGACCAAAAAACGACCAGGCAAGATCGTGTAGCCCCAGGCTCTTAGTAGCCTCCTCGCGCAACCCAACCTCCATGTGCAACACTATAAAAGCTTGCCTAATCAACGCTCGCAGCCTTAGAAATAAATTTTCAGATTTAGAAACCCTGGCAGCTGTAGAAAACTACCACATTATTGGTATTACTGAATCTTGGCTGAACTCTGCAAACAGAGACTTTCTTGCGGAATACAACTTGCCAGGTTATGAAATGTTCAGCAGTGAAAGAAAAGACAGGATAGGTGGCGGTGTATTGCTGTATGTAAAAGCCAGTCTTCAGCCAACCATACTAAAAAACCGAAAAGATTAACAATATAGATTCAGTCTTCTTGCATTTAAGAGTACGTTCTAAGAAAACTGCTATAGGTCTTATTTATAGGCCTCCGGTTTCACAATGTTTCCTCCGATATGAATTTACAAGATCAAATCACTGAAATAAGTAACACTTTTGATACAGTCATCTGTGGAGACTTCAATCTACCTGTTAACTCATGGGGAAATCCACTTAACTCTCACTCTGGTCACGACTTGTATAATAATTTATTAGAATGTTTCCTAAAGCAACACGTTCAAGGACCCACACGAGGTGACAACATATTAGATCTTGTTCTTTCAACAAACGATGACTTAATTTCTAACGTTAATATTGGTCCCTGAATTTAGGTACAAGTGACCACAAGATTGTCTCCTTTAACATCAACCTTCAAGCATATAAGGACATTGTTAGCAACGAAAAAGTTTTCATATATAAAAAAGGAGACTACGACAGACTCAGGTCAATTCTTTCTGTCGCAGATTGGAACGCTGAACTTGGCGAAAGTAACATTGAGGAATCATGGGCGAAATTTAAGTACATTTTTAGAAGATGCTGTGAAGACATGTATCCCTATGCGTAAAAGACGTCCATGCAAGAGAAATAAACCTAAATGGTGGACAAACAAGATTGAGTCACAACTACTGCAGAAAAATCGTGCCTACCGTAAATATTTGTCCTCTAAGAATGAGGCTGATAAACTAAGAATACGACAGACTCCGACGCGAATCAAAAAAGCTCATTAGACAGAGTAATAAAAATCTAGAAATGGTATATTGCAAGCCATTGCTAAATCCAATCCCAAAGAATTTTACAGTTACGTTCGAAATAAAAAAGTCATTACATTCTCTCATTAATCACATTACACTAGATAACGGTAATTTTGTCACCGGAGAAACTCAGATCGCGGACACACTGAATGATTATTTTGCTTCATTCCAATTTTTACAGAGGAAAATACTCATACAATCCCCGAACCACTCCTTATGCTCCACAACATAACCCCCCTTAAGTGTCTGCGTTTTTCATGAAAACGAGATAATCAAAGTAATTGATAAGATGAAAACTGACAAACCCCCCGGCCCAGATGGTATTGCACCACGTGTCTTGAAAGAAACTAAATTCCAAATTTGTAAGCCCCTTTCGTTGCTTTTCACCAAATCATTTAACTGCGGTAAGGTTCCCGAGGATTGGAAGTTAGCTAACGTTACCCCCTATAGAAAAGAAAGGCGATAATTCACTTTCCAAGTAACTACAGACCTATCAGGCCTTACATCTGTAGTATGCAAACTAATGGAAACAGTAATTCGCAATAATTTAGGTGAACTTTCTAGAGGAAAATGATTTAATCAATGACTCGCAGCATGGCTCTTCCGAAACAGACGTTCTTGTCTAACTAATCTGCTTGACTTCTTTTATGATGTTTTCACCATGTACGACGAAACAAAGGCAGTAGATATAGTGTATCTAGATTTTCAAAAAGCTTTTGACAAAGTTCCCCATAAGCGGCTACTAGCTAAATTGAAGTCACATGGTATAAATGGAAAACTTCTCAATTGGCTTGAAGACTGGCTGTCTGAGAGAAAACAGCGCGTTGTTTTAAATGGTAAATTTTCAAACTGGCGAGAAGTTCTAAGTGGTGTACCACAGGGATCAGTGCTCGGCCCTGTTCTTTTCCTTATTTACGTTAATGATATCGATGAGGGTCTCACCTGCAAAGTATCTAAGTTCGCTGATGATACAAAAATAATGAATAAAGTAGTCACGTCTGAGGATAAAAGAAAATTACAATCTGATCTTGACCACTTAGCCACTTGGTCAGACAAGTGGCAGATGAGCTTCAATGTAGATAAATGTAAAGTGTTGCACATTGGTAATAACAACGATCACACTGATTACTTAATGAACGGTACCGAGCTTCTTAAGGTTAAGGAGGAAAAGGACTTGGGTGTTATAATTACCTCAGACCTCAAGTCAAGTAAACACTGCTCGGAAGTAGTTAAAACAGCAAATAAATTGGTTGGGTTTATTGGTAGGACTTTCGAATTCAAATCAGAAGGGGTAATTCTCACATTGTTTAATACACTTGTCCGACCTCTACTTGAGTATTGCGTCCAGTTCTGGTCACCCCATTACAGGAAAGATATAGACAAGCTGGAGAGAGTCCAAAGAAGAGTTACCAAGTTGATCCCACGACTGCGGAACAAGCCTTATGAGGAGCGCTTGAGGGAACTCAACTTGTTCAGTTTAGAGAAACGGCGAATGCGAGGTGACTTAATTGAATTGTTTAAGATGTGTCGGGGCTTTGATTACGTAAATGTAAACAACTATCTCATCATTGACAGTTCCAACACCACTCGAAATAATGGCTACAAGATTATAGGTAAGCGTTTCAGATCAGACGAGGCTAAGTATTATTTCTTTAATAGAATTGTAAATGTCTGGAACTCTCTCCCAGCACATATTGTCGATAGTAACACAATAGAAACTTTTAAACAAAGGTTGGACAATCACCTCGCAGCAACCCCTCATATAACGTACTTTGCGCCTACATAAAATGTTTTTTTTTTTTTTTTTAGTTAGTTAGTGTAGTGAATAGTATAATTTCTCTTTCATCCTTTCCTATCACATCTTAGCCTTTCCTCCTCCCTATACTCTCCTGTTTTTCCTTCCTTGATCTCTAGTGTCCTCCATCCTCTAACTCTTAGAATCTGTAGTGGTAGTGGTAGAATAGACACACAGACAGCCTCGTTAGGCCCAGTAGGGCTGTTGCTGTCTGTTCTTTCCTTTGTATTCCTTTGTATTCCTCCTCCTCCTCCTCTTTCATATACTCTACAAACGCTTGACCGAGAACCGACGCACACACACACACACACACACACACACACACACACACACACACACACACACACACACACACACACACACACACACACACACACACACAGACACAAACACACACGCACACAGACACAAACACACACGCACACAGACACAAACACACACACACACACACACACACACACACACACACACACACACACACACACACACACACACACACACACACACACACACACACACACACACACACACACAGACACACACACACGCACACACAGGCACACACACAGACGTCACTGATTAAATAAATAAGTCAAGAGAAACCTACCTGTAGCTAAGAATAATGCATGCCAAAAGATATGAAAGAGAGGAAAAATAAATAAATAAAATAAATATGAAAAACTGTGAGGTAACACGATGTAGACGATGCTGATTCAATATGTAACACGATTTTTGTGTTTGAGAAGCAAGTGTTATTTTCCAACTCTTTTCAGTGGAAAATAATAGCAAATGTCCATTAATCCTGTCACACTTTGCTTTTAGAATGATTTTGTGCTCCAAAATGGCCGAATTTTGGCATTTTTCTTTATTACTTTTACAGAGAACTTCTTATCTCTTGTCTTGATTGTCGTGCTTCTGCGTTGCACAATCTTGTTGCGTCCCTAATCTATAAGACTGGTTTTTGTGGGTTGAAGGGAACGCTTTGAGTTTTTGTAATTTTTACTTTATTTATATTATTTACATATATTTACACTCAGACGATCATATACGACTTTCGACAACAACGAAAAACTACGAAAATTGTTTCATCTCTCTTCAAATAAATTCCATTAAATATTTGAAACACTTCAGCGATTGAAATCACTTCACATATTTAATACTCAATGATAAATCACATCCTACACAAACCTCACAACTAATATTCAGTGAGGAACACATCCTACACCTACCCAATCCCTCTCTGTCAATATATAACACCAACATTTTACTCTGACTGCATTACAACTGTCTGGCTCTACTTACTGGTACTGTGATAGGCGGCTTGTCCATCTTGACCCTCTCTGCTCTGACTGCTCTGTCTAGCTTGTCCCTCTGTCTGCGTCTGTCTGTTCCCATCCCCTACACCTCATGATATACACGTGATGTTCTAGCGACCTTTCGCCCCAACAAGGGTTCCGTTGTTATAAGATTTAATTTCCAACACTTTGATCATACAGTTAATTTTCCTATATCTTTCAATAAGGTTAATTTTAGAGTAACTGGTTTTATTTTCTCCTACTTTGATCATAAGCTTCATTCTCCTATATTTTCCGTAAGGTCCACTTTCAAGTAACTATATTTATGTTCCCATACTTCAATCATACAGTTTGTTTTCCCTTAACTTTCAATAAGGTTCATTCTCAAATAAGTTTGGTAATCGCAATTCTAATCAGGAACAAGGAGGCGGCGATTCGTATGGTGTGCCGGCTGTCCGTGTTGTCCAGGTCATCTGCTTCCGGTGAGCTCTGCGTCCCTCGTATACTAATTCAGTGATAGCCACCTCTTCTTGTAATCTGGTGCTAATCTGCGGCTCTGTTAGTCTTGTGATGACTCACCGCATCTTGTTGTTCTCCTCATTGGTCATGTCTCGTCTCTTATTTATCAGGGTGGTGGTAGCTTCTTGGTACCTGCTTTCGTGTTTATGTTGTTTCCGTGTATCTTGTTTCCGTTTAGACCTGAAGTCTTCCTCATGATTAATGATGACATCTTGCTCAGAACTAGGTGAATATAACGCTTTGAAATATGTTCATTTTGTCGCCTGACTAATCATTCTTCTCATCATGATCATTGTCATTGAATTATCTTCTGTATCGCTATCCGTAATGTTCTTCAACAATTTAGTTTGCCTTGTTTCACCTTAAAGCTCTTCTGTAACTATCATTTCTCTGTGTAGTGGTGATAGTTCTTTAGATATCAGTATTTAATCTGTAAGCAGTGTTTGATATTCATATCCCTTGTGGTAATATGCCTTATCTTCACTATACCCCACTGATCGTTGCCTGCTCATCCTTAGCTACCAAGCAATATAACATCTATCACAGACACTTTCACTAGTTTAGTTGTCATCTCTCGACTTTCCCTCTTCCACGGGAAGAGGTAAAAGGAAAAGAATGATAAATCTTTTATACTTATGTTTCTGTTAAAGTCTCTAAACATATTAATCGACAGGTCACCAGCACACAGCAAATAAGAATATGGACCATAGTTTCAAACTCTCATAAGAAATTACAATATAAAAATTCTATATCTATATATAAGCACAGCCTTTGCTCCTTTGAAGAACATTTCAGTCCCTCGTTCCTGAGTACATACTATTTTGTATATAATTCTTAGTCTAAAGTCTTTTTTAAACGTAATGACCTTCATCCAAGGAATGTCTTTAAATTCACTTTCCGTAATCAAGAATACCTTCTCAATCTACTGTCCTTAATTCAGGCTATTTTCTTAATCTTCTCTCCTTAATGCAGACAATTATTTCATCAAATATCTATAATTGAGACTGTTTATTTAGACCAGTGTCCTTAATGCAGAATATTTCGTTAATCTAACATCCATAATCCAGACAATTTATTTAATCACCTATCCTCAATGCAGATTTTCGTAATCTACTATCCTTAATCAATACTATTTCCGTAATTTAACATCCTTAATAGAGACTATTTCCTTTATCCATCCTTTATCCTTAATCCAGACTACTTTCTTAATGCACTATCCTTAATCCTTAAATTGCGGACGGAAAGAGACATCATAACACAAGGCGAAAATCTAAATACAAAAGCATACAGTGTAATGAATGACAAGACGGTGATGTGAAATGTTACAGCACATGAAAGTGGTACATTATGTATTACAGCAAACTTAACAAACTCCAAAAAGCACGCCAAGATTTGACTTGCCGGAGAATGATGGATCTGGGCAGGAGAAGACTCTCTCTCTCTCTCTCTCTCTCTCTCTCTCTCTCTCTCTCTCTCTCTCTCTCTCTCTCTCTCTCTCTCTCTCTCTCTCTCTCTCTCTCTCTCTCTCTCTCTCTCTCTCTCTCTCTCTCTCTCTCTCTCTCTCTCTCTCTCTCTCTCTCTCTCTCTCTCTCTCTCTCTCTCTCTCTCTCTCTCTCTCTCTCTCTCTCTCTCTCTCTCTCTCTCTCTCTCTCTCTCTCTCTCTCTCTCTCTCTCTCTCTCTCTCTCTCTCTCTCTCTCTCTCTCTCTCTCTCTCTCTCTCTCTCTCTCTCTCTCGGAATCAAACAGAAAAGAAGACAAGAAAAGAGAAAGCACTAACTATAGTAGAAGAGAGTAGATGAGAGGAGAGAAGAGAAGAGAACGGGAGAAGAAAGGAGAGGAGAGGAGAGGAGAGGAGAGGAGAGGATAGGCTTCTAGAGAAGATAGAGAAAGAGGACAAAAAAGAGGAGAGAAGATGAGAGTAAAGGAGAGGAGAGGAGATAAGAGAAGAGAAGAGAAGAGAAGAAGAAGAGAAGAGAAGAGAAAAGGAGAGGAGAGAAGAGAAGAGAAGAGAAGAGAAAAGGAGAGAGAAAAGAAGAGAGGGAGATGAGAGATTCGATTAAAGGAGAGGGGAGGAGAGAAGAGAGGAGAAGAGAGGAGAGGAGACGAGAGTAAAGAGGAGAGGAGAGAAAACAGTAGAGAAAAGTGGATAGAGGAGATGAAAGAGGAGGAGAGAGGAGAGAAGAGGAGAGGAAAGGAGAGGAGAGAGTAGAGGAAAAAGGAGAGTTGAGGAGAGGAGAGGGGAGAAGAAAGGAAAGGGGAAGAGAAAGGAGAGGAGAGAGAGGGAGAGAGGAGAGGAGAGGAGAAGAGAAAGGAGAGGAGAGGGGAGGAGAGGACAGGAGAAGAGAGGAGATGAGAGAAGGGGAGAGAAGAGAAGAGAGAGAAAATTTCATTTAATATGAAGGCAAGGAAGGGGAAGAGAAGATAAGAGGAGTGAAGAGGAGAAAATTTAAGAGAAGTTATGAGGAGAGAAGAGGAGAGAAGAGGAAGGAAGAAAAGAGGAGAGGAGATGAGAGGAGAGGAGAGAAAAAAGAGAAGAGAAAGAGAAGAGAGAGAAAAGAGGAGAGGAAAGAGGATATGAGAGGAGAGGAGAGGAGAGGGAGATAAGAGAAAAGAAAAGAGAGAAAAGAAGAGAGGAGATAGGAGAGGAGAGAGAAAGAGGAAAGGAGAGAGAAGAAGAGAGGAGAAAAGATAAGAGAAGAAATGAGAGAAAAGAGAAGAGGAGAGAAAAGAGGAGAGAAAAGGAGAGAAGAGAGGAGAGGATAGGAGAAAAGAGGAGAGAGGAGAGAAGAAAAGAGGAAAGAGGAGAGGAGAAAGGAGAGGAGAGAGGAGAGGAGAGGAGAGGAGAGGAGAGGAGAGAAGAAGGGAGAGGAGAGGAGAAGAGAGGAGAAAGGAGAGAAGAGGAGAGAGTAGAGGAGAGAGAGAGAGAGAGAGAGGAGGAGAGGAGAAAAGAGTGGAGAGGAGAGAAGAGGAGAGAGTAAAGGAGAGGAGAGGAGAGGAGAGGAGAAAGGAGAGGAGAGGAGAGGAGGGAGGAGAGGAGAGGAGAGGAGAGAGGAGAGGACAGGAGAGGAAAGAAGAGAGGAGAGGAGAGGAGAGATGAGAGAAGAGAAAGGAACGGAAAGGAGAGAGGAGAAGAGAGAGCGACAGCCGGAGCCAGAGCGAGAGTGAGCGAGAGCTTTCTCCTGTCGTCATCATTCTACCCGGCAAGTGAAATTTTGGCGCGCTTTTTGAGTTCCTTGTGTTGCCCTAATATTTTCTGTACCACTTCCATGTACTGTAGTATTTCACATCACAATCTCCTCATTCATTATTTACTTCTGCATTTAGATTTTCGCCGTGCATGATGTTTATTTTTTGTCCGCAGTTTAAGTGTTAATGGAGACTACTTTCTTAATCCATTATCGTTAATCCAGACTGTTTTTAATCCTCTTTCGTTAATCTGGAGTATTTTTAATCCTCTACTCTTAATCCAGAGTATTTTCTTAATGTACTATCTTTAATTTCGGCTATTTTCTTAATTCAGTATCCTTAATCAATACTATTTTCTTAGTCCACTAGCCTTTCTTCCGACTATTTTTCTAATCCAGTATCTTTAATTCAGAGTTTTGTTCTAATCCAATATCCTTAATTTTAACTATTTTCCTAATTCATTATCCTTAATCCAGACTTTTCCGTTAATGTACTATTATTATTGTGAATTTCTTCACAATAATAATAATAATAATAATAATATTTTCTTAATCCACTATCCTTAATCCAGACTATTTTCTTCATTTAACATCCTTAGTCCGGAACACTTTGTCTAATGTCCTTAATCCACATTATTTCTGTACCCAGGTCACTACTCCTATTTTCTTTTTGTGAGCTACATTGCAGGCTTTAAAAAAAATTTTTTTTTCCTTCTGCTGATTTCCATGATATATAAAAAAAATGAAATAAAATAAGTAAAAAAAAAAAAAAAAAGAGAGAGGAGAGGGGACGCGGGAGGGCGGCTCGCTCAGTGAGGGAAGATGTCGAGGCAGAATTGTTTTCTGTTGAGCTTCAACGTCATGGTCGAATCAACATAATCTATTGCTGCTCGTAATTTACAGAGCAGCGGTCGTCCAAACACAAAGTCGAAGTCGCTAACCCCCTGGTTGGTGTTCATCTGCACTGTGAGTGTGCCGCTGCCAAACTGCAGAATGACTCGTGTCGGCAGCGCAGTCTCGCTTCCTGTCCTGCACCGCACGTTGTACCGGCCGATCTTGGTGATAGAGAATGGTATAGTAGAGCATGTGTCCAGCAGCACCATCAGCGGCTCCTCGACGCCTTGTGCTTGTGCGGCAAACGCGAACACTTTCCCTTCGCGCCCTGGCTGAGGTCTCCGCCGCAGACGTTCCGGGTGACGCAGGAACAGGGTGCTGCTACCGTCGTGATGGAAGTCCTGCCGCATCTCAGCCTCCTGCAGGCGGCTCATGGACAGCACTATCACGTCGTTGCGAGAGGTGATCTCCGCCTCCTTTGGAAACACCAACATGGGCGTATTGACCGCAAGGCCGTCCTTCAGCACCAACAGTACCTCGTCGAGCATGATCACGTCCAGCAACAGGATGCCATTCCAGGTAGAGAAGAGTATTTTTTCTGTCTTCTCGCGGCCCGTGAGGAGGCCCGCTCTCTTAGCCAGTGACAGGAACATGATGCTGGCTGAGGCGCCGGTGTCAAAAAAGACAAGACATGGATGGCCGCGCACGGTCGCATCCGTCATGTGTCCTTCCTCAAGATGAACACGGCAGTACTCGCTCACACTCCTCTTCTTTTTGACTCTTTCGGCCTCCACCTTCAGCTTCAGCACGTTGCTGCTGTCCCGCCCTCCCCTCTTCCTGAGGTGATCAAGGATACGCTTATAATTCTCCAGCGGCCTCCTCTTCTTTGGCTCTTTCTCTTCCCTCTTCCTCTTGTTGGCCTGGGTATCATGTTCCTCCTTGTCCTGCCTCTTCCTTTTCTTGGCCTGTGTGTCATGTTTCTCCTTGTCCTGCCTCTTCACTTTCTTGGCCTGGGTGTCATCTTCCTCCTTGTCCTGCCTCTTTCTTTTCTTGGCCTGACTGTCATGTTCCTCCTTGTCGTGCAACTTCTTCGTGACCTGGGTGTCATGGTCCTCTTTGCCCTGCCCCTTTCTCTTCTTGGCCTGGCTATCATGGTCTTCAATACTCTTACCTTTCCTCTTCTTGGCCTGGCTCTCACGTTTCTCCGTGCTGCTCTTTTTGGCCTGTTCCTCGTAGTCTTCATTATCCTTCTTGTTCCATTTCTTGATGCAGTCCTTAATCCGTTTACAGCACTCCATATTCCACCCTTTCCTTCGGTTTTTCCTGCCTTCTCCCTTGGTGTTTTTGTGTTGGTTCTCGTGATCTTCCTTGTCCTTGCTTTTCTCTTCCTGCTTCTCGTGATTCTTCGTGTCCTTCTTCCTCTTCTTGTCTTGGTTCTTGTGGTCCTCCGTGCCCCTCTTCGTCTTCCTGTCCTGCTTCTCGTGGTCGTCTGTGTCCTTCTTCGTGTTCTTGTACTGCTTCTCGTGGTCCTCCGTGTCTTTCTTGGTCTTCTTGTTCTGGTTTTCATCGCCCTCCATGTCCTGCTTCTTCCTCTTCTTGTTGGGGTCTATAATCGGATACAAATATTCCATCCTCATCCGCGTCTTGGTTTTTAAGTTATTCCTCTGCTTTTTGGGTTCCATAACCCCTTCAGTGTTTGTTTTCTTATGACCGGTGCAGTCTTGGAGGTTTTCCAAGCTCCTCCTCTTGCTGTGGTGCTTGGTCTGTTTCATTTTCTCCGTGTTCTTCTCACCGAGGGTCTCGTGAGCGTCCATTGACTGTTGTTTCTTGTTCTTCTTGTTGAATCTTGTATTATTCAGCAATGCGCCAAAATCTTCTGTAGAAAATCCAGGCATTGGCCAGTCTTACTGAAAACCTGATCTGACTGTTAGTATACCTCAGCGGTCGCTTCTGCAGCCACTCAGCAGCTTGGAGCTAAAGCACTTTGGCATCCACCAGATGGGCCAATGAAAGACCTTGGTTCTAGAATGTGATAAGGAGTTTAGCCAATCAGAGACAAGAATGAAAGAAGGTAAAAAATTAAGATTATTTTTCATCGGCAACAGAGATGCACCCTTTCCATTAATGATACCGAATTTTTGCCAAACCAACACTGCAATCATGAACACTCACTTCAAAACAATAGATATAATACATTTATATGATTCAGTATATTTAATTGTCTAAATATTAATTTCCCTCAGTCAGTTATCTCTGATATCTCAGTCTCTATCGATACACGAGCACCTGTGCACTGATATCCCACTAACATTTTCACGCCACCACGGTCTGACAGCCATTTAGAGCCTTGGAAAACCTCGCCACAGTTAACAATTCACACAACGTAACTGACGTTTAGTTTTGGAGTCAGCCAAAATGACTTACACTGCGACATTCTCGTGTCACTGTGTACCTGGAGTAATGTTTGGTGCCTGCTACATACCCCCAAGTGACTCACTGTACTTCTCTCACGAGTCATTTGCAGCTATACACGAGAAGCTCATGGAAAACAACTGTGATAAGTGTTTAATATTAGGTGATGTAAATGCGAGGTTGGGCAAAGCTGTAAGAGATATTGCCAATAATACTGAATATGCATATCCACTCATACCAGATGATGTAAATACTCCCAATGATAACGCTTATGCCTTAGCATCAGTTTGTAAAGACAATAACTTCATTGTGATCAACAATCTGAAAACTCGTGAGAAGCACTTTGTAAGCAATCTGACATTTAAGAAAGATAGCACATGGATTTCCGAGTTGGATGTTTGTATAGCGTCAGAGAAGTTAGTCAGGAATATTGATTTGTTTCAGGTTCACCAGACAGAACACTTGCCATCAGATCACGCTCCGATAGCGGTCCAATTATGCTTGAATAAAGTCAATCTTGACCATGTGTTACGGCGTGCCTACCATTTAGGCGGTCATGCATCACTACTGGGGACTGTGGAGCGTGCTAAGATGACGAGTAAACCTATAAAATTCAATCAGATTAATCATGATATGTTCTCTAATTTAATTTCT
>NC_087189.1:15124498-15186998 GCF_035594125.1 Scylla paramamosain | reverse complement strand
ACTGTTAAGTATTTATAAGTATTTTACACAATATTCTGGAGCTCAACCTTTTAAATTAGTACAGACATCATACAATATTCGGGGTAATAATGTCAATCTTATGTGTCCGCAATTCAGAACGACTCTCTTTAAATATAGTGTATTATGCTCCGGTCCACAAATATGGAATTCATTACCTTCGGAAATAAAAATGCTTCTTCATAATGATAACTTGCCAACTTTTAAAAGATCTTTGAAGACATATTTGTATAACTGCCAAAATACATAATTTTAAATTTAACATTTTGAACAGAAAACAAACATTTCTATCTGAAATTTCCCTTATTCTTTGCCTGTCCCATGTATAGCAAATTTTTATAGATGTATTTTCTAATGTGGTATTGCAATATGTAGTGTTTATTTCCCTTCATGATATGTTTCGTCTAATTTCCTTTTAATTTTATTATTACTATTATTATTATTATTATTATTAATATTATTATTATTATTATAATTATTATTATTATTATTATTATTATTATTATTATTATTATTATGATTATTATTATTGTTATTGTTATTGTTATTATTATTATTACTATTATTATTATTATTATTATTATTATTATTATTATCATTATTATTATTATTATTATTACTATTATTATTATTATTATTATTATTATTATTATTATTATTATTATTACTATTATTACTATTATTTTATTATTATTATTATTATTATTATTATTATTATTATTATTATTATTATTATTATTATTATTATTATCAATATTTGCATTTGCAGTATATTTATTGTAATTTCCTTAGCTTTAATCTTGTAATTATTATTGCTATTATTACTAGTCTAGTTACTCAAATAATTCTTTATGTACATATATGTGACTGTCGGGAAGCTTCGGCTTGACAGTCTCTGCCATCTTTCTTCTTTTGTAAACATGTCTTTCTCAAATGTATTTATGCAAATGGGCAATAAACCTTTACTTACTTACTTACTTACTTACAAACACACACACACACAAACACACACACACACACACACACACACACACACACACACACACACACACACACACACACACACACACACAAACACACACACACACACACACACACACACACACACACACACACACACACACACACACACACACACACACACACACACACACACACACAAACACACACACACACACACACACACACACACACACACACACACACACACACACACACACACACACACACACACACACACACACACACACACACACACACACACACACACACACACACACACACACACACACACAGAGGTCACTGATTAAATAAATAAGTCAAGAGAAACCTACCTGTAGCTAAGAATAATGCATGCCAAAAGATATGAAAGAGAGAAAAAATAAATAAATAAAATAAATATGAAAAACTGTGAGGTAACACGATATAGACGATACTGATTCAATATGTAACACGATTTTTGTCTTTGAGAAGCAAGTGTTATTTTCCAACTCTTTTCAGAGGAAAACAATAGCAAATGTTCATTAATACTGTCACACTTTGCTTTTAGAATGATTTTGTTCTCCAAAATAGCCGAATTTTAGCATTTTTCTTTATTACTTTCACAGAGAACTTCTTATCTCTTGTCTTGATTGTCGTGCTTCTGCGTTGCACGATCTTGTTGCGTCCCTAATCTATAAGACTGGTTTTTGTGGGTTGAAGGGAACACTTTGGGTTTTTGTAATTTTTACTTAATTTATATTATTTACATATATTTACACTCAGACGATCATATACGACTTTCGACAACAGCGAAAAACTACGAAAATTGTTTCATCTCTCTTCAAATAAATTCCATTAAATATTTGAAACACTTCAGCGATTGAAATCACTTCACATATTTAATACTCAATGATAAATCACATCCTACACAAACCTCACAACTAATATTCAGTGAGGAACACATCCTACACCTACCCAATCCCTCTCTGTCAATATATAACACCAACATTTTACTCTGACTGCATTACAACTGTCTGGCTCTACTTACTGGTACTGTGATAGGCGGCTTGTCCATCTTGACCCTCTCTACTCTGACTGCTCTGTCTAGCTTGTCCCTCTGTCTGCGTCTGTCTGTTCCCATCCCCTACACCTCATAATATACACGTGATGTTCTAGCGACTTTTTGCCCCAACAAGGCTTCCGTTGCTATAGGATTTAATTTCCAACACTTCGATCATACAGTTAATTTTCCTATATCTTTCAATAAGGTTAATTTTAGAGTAACTGTATTTATTTTCTCCTACTTTGATCATAAGCTTCATTCTCCTATATTTTCCGTAAGGTCCACTTTCAAGTAACTATACTTATGTTCCCATACTTCAATCATACAGTTTGTTTTCCCTTAACTTTCAATAAGGTTAATTCTCAAATAAGTTTTGTAATCGCATCTTCTAATCAGGAACAAGAAGGCGGCGATTCGTATGGTGTGCCGGCTGTCCGTGTTGTCCAGGTCATCTGCTTCCGGTGAGCTCTGCGTCCCTCGTATACTAATTCAGTGATAGCCACCTCTTCTCGTAATCTGGTGCTAATCTGCGGCTCTGTTAGTCTTGTGATGACTCACCGCATCTTGTTGTTCTCCTCGGTGGTCACGTCTCGTCTCTTATTTATCAGGGTGGTGGTAGCTTCTTGGTACCTGCTTTCGTGTTTATGTTGTTTCCGTGTATCTTGTTTCCGTTTAGACCTGAAGTCTTCCTCATGATTAATGATGACATCTTGCTCAGAACGAGGTGAATATAACGCTTTGAAATATGTTCATTTTGTCGCCTGACTAATCATTCTTCTCATCATGATCATTGTCATTGAATTATCTTCTGTATCGCTATCCGTAATGTTCTTCAACAATTTAGTTTGCCTTGTTTCACCTTAAAGCTCTTCTGTAACTATCATTTCTCTGTGTAGTGGTGATAGTTCTTTAGATATCAGTATTTAATCTGTAAGCAGTGTTTGATATTCATATCCCTTGTGGTAATATGCCTTATCTTCACTATACCCCACTGATCGTTGCCTGCTCATCCTTAGCTACCAAGCAATATAACATCTATCACAGACACTTTCACTAGTTTGGTTGTCATCTCTCGACTTTCCCTCTTCCACGGGAAGAGGGAAAAGGAAAAGAATGATAAATCTTTTATACTTATGTTCCTGTTAAAGTCTCTAAACATATTAATCGACAGGTCACCAGCACACAGCAAATAAGAATATGGACCATAGTTTCAAACTCTCATAAGAAATTACAATATGAAAATTCTATATCTATATATAAGCACAGCCCTTTGCTCCTTTGAAGAACATTTCAGTCCCTCGTTCCTGAGTACATACTATTTTGTATATAATTCTTAGTCTAAAGTCTTTTCTTAACGTAATGACCTTCATCCAAGGAATGTCTTTAAATTCACTTTCCTTAATCAAGAATACCTTCTCAATCTACTGTCCTTAATTCAGGCTATTTTCTTAATCTGCTCTCCTTAATGCAGACAATTATTTCATCCAGTATCTTTAATTGAGACTGTTTATTTAGACCAGTGTCCTTAATGCAGAATATTTCGTTAATCTAACATCCTTAATCCAGACAATTTATTTAATCACCTATCCTCAATGCAGATTTTCGTAATGTACTATCCTTAATCAATACTATTTCCGTAATTTAACATCATTAATAGAGACTATTTCTTTTATCCATCCTTTATCCTTAATCCAGACTACTTTCTTAATGCACTATCCTTAATCCTTAAATTGCGGACAGAAAGAGACATCATAACACAAGGCGAAAATCTAAATACAAAGGTATACAGTGTAATGAATGACAAGACGGTGATGTGAAATGTTACAGCACATGAAAGTGGTACATTATGTATTACAGCAAACTTAACAAACTCCAAAAAGCACGCCAAGATTTGACTTGCCGGAGAATGATGGCTCTGGGCAGGAGAAGGCTCTCTCTCTCTCTCTCTCTCTCTCTCTCTCTCTCTCTCTCTCTCTCTCTCTCTCTCTCTCTCTCTCTCTCTCTCTCTCTCTCTCTCTCTCTCTCTCTCTCTCTCTCTCTCTCTCTCTCTCTCTCTCTCTCTCTCTCTCTCTCTCTCTCTCTCTCTCTCTCTCTCTCTCTCTCTCTCTCTCTCTCTCTCTCTCTCTCTCTCTCTCTCTCTCTCTCTCTCTCTCTCTCTCTCTCTCTCTCTCTCTCTCTCTCTCTCTCTCTCTCTCTCTCTCTCTCTCTCTCTCTCTCTCTCTCTCTCTCTCTCTCTCTCTCTCTCTCTCTCTCTCTCTCTCTCTCTCTCTCTCTCTCTCTCTCTCTCTCTCTCTCTCTCTCTCTCTCTCTCTCTCTCTCTCTCTCTCTCTCTCTCTCTCTCTCTCTCTCTCTCTCTCTCTCTCTCTCTCTCTCTCTCTCTCTCTCTCTCTCTCTCTCTCGGAATCAAACAGAAAAGAAGACAAGAAAAAGAGAAAGCACTAACTATAGTAGAAGAGAGTAGATGAGAGGAGAGAAGAGAAGAGAACGGGAGAAGAAAGGAGAGGAGAGGAGAGGAGAGGAGAGGAGAGGAGAGGATTCTAGAGAAGATAGAGAAAAGAGGACAAAAAAAGGAGAGAAGATGAGAGTAAAGGAGAGGAGAGGAGAGAAGAGAAGAGAAGAGAAGAAGAAGAAGAAGAAGAAGAAGAAGAAGAAGAGAAGAGGAGAGGAGAGGAGAGGAGAGAAGAAGAAGAAGAAGAGAAGAGAAAAGGAGAGAGAAGATGAGAGATTCGATTAAATGAGAGGAGAGGAGAGAAGAGAGGAGAAGAGAGGAGAGGAGACGAGAATAAAGAGGAGAGGAGAGAAAACAGTAGAAAAAAGTGGATAGAGGAGAGGAAAGAGGAGGAGAGAGGAGAGGAGAGGAGAGGAAAGGAGAGGAGAGGGTAGAGGAAAATGGAGAGTCGAGGAGAGGAGAGGGGAGAGGAAAGGAGAGAGGAAGAGAAAGGAGAGGAGAGAGGAGAGGAGAGGAGAGGAGAGGAGAGGAGAGGAGAGGAGAAAGGAGAGGAGAGGGGAGGAGAGGACAGGAGAAGAGAGGATATGAGAGAAGGGGAGAGAAGAGAAGAGAAGAGAGAGAAAATGTCATTTAATATGAAGGCAAGGAAGGGGAAGAGAAGATAAGAGGAGTGAAGAGGAGAAAAGTTAAGAGAAATTATGAGGAGAGAAGAGAAGAGAAGAGGAAAGAAGAAAAGAGGAGAGGAGAGGAGAGGAGAGGAGAGAAGAAAAGAGAAGAGAAGAGAAGAGAAGAGAGAGAAAACAGGAGAGGAAAGAGGATATGAGAGGAGAGGAGAGGAGAGGAGATAAGAGAAAAGAAAAGGGAGAAAAGAGGAGAGGAGATAGAAGAGGAGAGAGAAGAGGAAAGGAGAGAGAAGAAGAGAGGAGAAAAGATAAGAGAAGAAATGAGAGAAAAAAGAAGAGGAGAGAAAAGAGGAGAGGAAAGGAGAGAAGAGAGCAGAGGAGAGGAGAAAAAAGAGAGAGGAGAGGAGGAAAGAGGAGAGGAGAAAGGAGAGGAGAGAGGAGAGGAGAGGAGAGGAGAGGAGAGGAGAGGAGAGAAGAAGGGAGAGGAGAAGAGAAGAGAGGAGAAAGGAGAGAAGAGGAGAGAGGAGAGGAGAGAAGAGAGAAGAGGAGAGGAGAGAAAAGTGGAGAGGAGAGAAGAGGAGAGAGTAAAGGAGAGGAGAGGAGAGGAGAGGAGAAAGGAGAGGGAGAGGAGAGGAGGGAGGAGAGGAGAGGAGAGGAGAGAGGAGAGGACAGGGAGAGGAGAGAAGAGAGGAGAGGAGAGGAGAGATGAGAGAAGAGAAAGGAACGGAAAGGAGAGAGGAGAAGAGAGAGCGACAGCCGGAGCCAGAGCGAGAGTGAGCGAGAGCTTTCTCCTGTCGTCATCATTCTACCTGACAAGTGAAATTTTGGCGCGCTTTTTGAGTTCCTTGTGTTGCCCTAATATTTTCTGTACCACTTCCATGTGCTGTAGTATTTCACATCACAATCTCCTCATTCATTATTTACTTCTGCATTTAGATTTTCGCCGTGCATGATGTTTATTTTTTGTCCGCAGTTTAAGTGTTAATGGAGACTACTTTCTTAATCCATTATCGTTAATCCAGACTGTTTTTAATCCTCTTTCGTTAATCTGGAGTATTTTTAATCCTCTACTCTTAATCCAGAGTATTTTCTTAATGTACTATCTTTAATTTAGGCCATTTTCTTAATTCAGTATCCTTAATCGATACTATTTTCTTAGTCCACTAGCCTTCATTCCGACTATTTTTCTAATCCAGTATCTTTAATTCAGAGTTTTGTTCTAATCCACTATCCTTAATTTTAACTATTTTCCTAATCCATTATCCTTAATCCAGACTTTTCCGTTAATGTACTATTATTATTGTGAATTTCTTCACAATAATAATAATAATAATAATAATATTTTCTTAATCCACTATCCTTAATCCAGACTATTTTCTTCATTTAACATCCTTAATCCGGAACACTTTGTCTAATGTCCTTAATCCGCATTAATTCTGTACCCAGGTCACTACTCCTATTTTCTTTTTGTGAGCTACATTTGTGCAGGCTTTTTAATATTTTTTTCCTTCTGCTGATCTCCATGAGGGCGGCTCGCTCAGTGAGGGAAGATGTCGAGGCAGAATTGTTTTCTGTTGAGCTTCAACGTCATGGTCGAATCAACATAATCTATTGCTGCTCGTAATTTACAGAGCAGCGGTCGTCCAAACACAAAGTCGAAGTCGCTAACCCCCTGGTTGGTGTTCATCTGCACTGTGAGTGTGCCGCTGCCAAACTGCAGAATGACTCGTGTCGGCAGCGCAGTCTCGCTTCCTGTCCTGCACCGCACGTTGTACCGGCCGATCTTGGTGATAGAGAATGGTATAGTAGAGCATGTGTCCAGCAGCACCATCAGCGGCTCCTCGACGCCTTGTGCTTGTGCGGCAAACGCGAACACTTTCCCTTCGCGCCCTGGCTGAGGTCTCCGCCGCAGACGTACCGGGTGACGCAGGAACAGGGTGCTGCTACCGTCGTGATGGAAGTCCTGCCGCATCTCAGCCTCCTGCAGGCGGCTCATGGACAGCACTATCACGTCGTTGCGAGAGGTGATCTCCGCCTCCTTTGGAAACACCAACATGGGCGTATTGACCGCAAGGCCGTCCTTCAGCACCAACAGTACCTCGTCGAGCATGATCACGTCCAGCAACAGGATGCCATTCCAGGTAGAGAAGAGTATTTTTTCTGTCTTCTCGCGGCCCGTGAGGAGGCCCGCTCTCTTAGCCAGTGACAGGAACATGATGCTGGCTGAGGCGCCGGTGTCAAAAAAGACAAGACATGGATGGCCGCGCACGGTCGCATCCGTCATGTGTCCTTCCTCAAGATGAACACGGCAGTACTCGCTCACACTCCTCTTCTTTTTGACTCTTTCGGCCTCCACCTTCAGCTTCAGCACGTTGCTGCTGTCCCGCCCTCCCCTCTTCCTGAGGTGATCAAGGATACGCTTATAATTCTCCAGCGGCCTCCTCTTCTTTGGCTCTTTCTCTTCTCCCTTCCCCTTTTTCGCCTGGGTTTCATGTTCCTCCTTGTCCTGCCTCTTCCTTTTCTTGGCCTGTGTGTCATGTTTCTCCTTGTCCTGCCTCTTCACTTTCTTGGCCTGGGTGTCATCTTCCTCCTTGTCCTGCCTCTTTCTTTTCTTGGCCTGACTGTCATGTTCCTCCTTGTCGTGCAACTTCTTCGTGACCTGGGTGTCATGGTCCTCTTTGCCCTGCCCCTTTCTCTTCTTGGCCTGGCTATCATGGTCTTCAATACTCTTACCTTTCCTCTTCTTGGCCTGGCTCTCACGTTTCTCCGTGCTGCTCTTTTTGGCCTGTTCCTCGTAGTCTTCATTATCCTTCTTGTTCCATTTCTTGATGCAGTCCTTAATCCGTTTACAGCACTCCATATTCCACCCTTTCCTTCGGTTTTTCCTGCCTTCTCCCTTGGTGTTTTTGTGTTGGTTCTCGTGATCTTCCTTGTCCTTGCTTTTCTCTTCCTGCTTCTCGTGATCCTTCGTGTCCTTCTTCCTCTTCTTGTCTTGGTTCTTGTGGTCCTCCGTGCCCCTCTTCGTCTTCCTGTCCTGTTTCTCGTGGTCGCCTGTTTCCTTCTTCGTGTTCTTGTACTGCTTCTCGTGGTCCTCCGTGTCTTTCTTGGTCTTCTTGTTCTGGTTTTCATCGCCCTCCATGTCCTGCTTCTTCCTCTTCTTGTTGGGGTCTATAATCGGATACAAATATTCCATCCTCATCCGCGTCTTGGTTTTTAAGTTATTCCTCTGCTTTTTGGGTTCCATAACCCCTTCAGTGTTTGTTTTCTTATGACCGGTGCAGTCTTGGAGGTTTTCCAAGCTCCTCCTCTTGCTGTGGTGCTTGGTCTGTTTCATTTTCTCCGTGTTCTTCTCACCGAGGGTCTCGTGAGCGTCCATAGACTGTTGTTTCTTGTTCTTCTTGTTGAATCTTGTATTATTCAGCGGTGCGCCAAAATCTTCTGTAGAAAATCCAGGCATTGGCCAGTCTTACTGAAAACCTGATCTGACTGTTAGTATACCTCAGCGGTCGCTTCTGCAGCCACTCAGCAGCTTGGAGCTAAAGCACTTTGGCATCCACCAGATGGGTCAATGAAAGACCTTGGTTCTAGAATGTGATAAGGAGTTTAGCCAATCAGAGACAAGAATGAAAGAAGGTAAAAAATTAAGATTATTTTCCATCGGCAACAGAGATGCACCCTTTCCATTAATGATACTGAATTTTTGCCAAACCAACACTGCAATCATGAACACTCACTTCAAAACAATAGATATAATACATTTATATGATTCAGTATATTTAATTGTCTAAATATTAATTTCCCTCAGTCAGTTATCTCTGATATCTCAGTCTCTATCGATACACGAGCACCTGTGCACTAATGTCCCAATAACATTTTCACGCCACCACGGTCTGACAGCCATTTAGAGCCTTGGAAAACCTCGCCACAGTTAACAATTCACACAACGTAACTGACGTTTAGTTTTAGAGTCAGTCAAAATGACTTACACTGCGACATTCTCGTGTCACTGTGTACCTGGAGTAATGTTTGGTGCCTGCTACATACCCCCAAGTGACTCACTGTACTTCTCTCACGAGTCATTTGCAGCTATACACGAGAAGCTCATGGAAAACAACTGTGATAAGTGTTTAATATTAGGTGATGTAAATGCGAGGTTGGGCAAAGCTGTAAGAGATATTGCCAATAATACTGAATATGCATATCCACTCATACCAGATGATGTAAATACTCCCAATGATAACGCTTATGCCTTAGCATCAGTTTGTAAAGACAATAACTTCATTGTGATCAACAATCTGAAAACTCGTGAGAAGCACTTTGTAAGCAATCTGACATTTAAGAAAGATAGCACATGGATTTCCGAGTTGGATGTTTGTATAGCGTCAGAGAAGTTAGTCAGGAATATTGATTTGTTTCAGGTTCACCAGACAGAACACTTGCCATCAGATCACGCTCCGATAGCGGTCCAATTATGCTTGAATAAAGTCAATCTTGACCATGTGTTACGGCGTGCCTACCATTTAGGCGGTCATGCATCACTACTGGGGACTGCGGAGCGTGCTAAGATGACGAGTAAACCTATAAAATTCAATCAGATTAATCATGATATGTTCTCTAATTTAATTTCTAATGTGCATGTGGATGGTAATGATGTCACTGTAGATGAGTTTGCAGAAAAGGTGTCTGAAGTGTTGTACGAATGTTGCAGTAGGAGCCGTGGCAAGACGGCGGCAGGTGAAGGTAACGATGTACATGACAGGACATACACTGACCGCTGGGACAGACTCCTACAGGACCGTGATGATTCTCGAGTATGGAGGGCGATAGATTGGAAGGGTAAATATCAGGGTGATTGTAAGGAAGATGGTCGTCCTTCTGATCAGGAATTTAAAGAATTTTATGAGGAAGTATTGAATCCTACTGTGGCAGATAATTTAGATGACGGAAATCATTTACCAGTAAATATTCCAATTCTAGATGACCAGATAAGTCAAGAGGAAGTTCAGAAGCAAATAGACAATATTAAGCCAGACAAGGCATGCGGTCCAGATGGAGTCTCTCCCGGTGTGTTAAAACTACTTACAGGGCAATGGTTGCTGATAGTTACTACATTATTTAATACTATATTCGCGTCAGCTTCATATCCTAGTCTATGGTCTACGGCTAAACTGTTCATGTTATTTAAGAGAGGTAACAAACGGGAACCTCGTAATTACCGTGGTGTGACTATTATTAATTGTCTCGCTAAACTCTTTCATATGGTACTGTTTGCGCGACTGGAGAGATGGTTCAAACCATACAGGGAGCAGGCTGGAGCACAGAAAGGTCGTGGCTGCATTGAGCATATCGTAACATTAAGATTATTAACTGATATGGCTAAAAGGAAGAAAAGGAAACTTTTTGTAATGTTTGTGGACTTTACTCAGGCTTACGATCTGGTACCTAGAAGTATGTTATTTGCAGTTCTGAAACGTTTGGGTTGTGGTAGTGTTATGCTGGCGGCACTTGTTGCTATGTACGCGGTAACGAACAGTGTCATCGGTTCAGTTATAGTAGCAGCCACGGTCGGGGTGCGTCAGGGTAGCTCAACATCTTGTCTGCTCTTTCTCCTGTACGTTAATGACCTGATTAAGATTATCAAAGAAAATAGTAATCCTGATGGTTTCTTGTCTTGGCTACATATTTTAGTCCTAATGGATGATACGGTGCTCCTTGCAACAACCAAAGATAATTTAATCAATAAAGTAACATTGCTAAAACAGTACTGCGATAGCTATGGCATGAAGATCAATGCAACAAAAACAAAATTCTTTGTTATATGTGGTACAGAACACGACAGAGAGGCAGTAAGAGTAGATGACCTGGTGGTGTAGTCGTGCGCACAGTACACCTATCTTGGCTCACCATTTACAGCTGACGGTTCCGTGTCAGCGGCAGTCGCGGCTCACATGCAGGCAAAGATGGCACACTTTAACAAATTTGTTTTATTCTTAAAGAAGAATTGTGACTGGCCCTTTATCGTAAAGAAGAGAATATTTGATGCTGCTCTCATGTCAGCCGTGCTGTATGGGTGTGAGTCGTGGCTGAACGCTGACTTAAAACCAGCCACAAAAATCTACAACTGGGCATTAAAACAGCTACTTGGAGTTAGGAAGACCACCTGCAATGATATGTGTTACATTGAATCTGGATATCCACCTTTAAAAGATCTTGTACGAAGTAGACAAAGAAAGTTCTTCACTAAAGTGTGGCGAGAAAGATCTGTAATGAATGACGATCCCCTAATGTTGGTAATCAATAAAGTACTGGACACTAGATATACTACGAGAACATATGTACACGGATTGATTTTTAATAATTTAGATGATATCATATTAACAACAGAATCACTAAAGAACGATATTTTGAGATCCGAATCATCTAGGAGAATGATTTACCGAGAAATCAATCCGGGTTTATCTGTTCACGAGGTTTACCGTGTAAGGGATAGTATACCAGAAAGAGAGAGGATGTCATTTACACAGTTTAGGTTGTCAGCTCACTCTTTAGCGGTGGAGACTGGCAGATGGAATAGGAGGGGACGTGGTCGTCTACCTATAGAGGAGAGATTGTGTCCATGTGGCTGTATACAGACGGAAACACATGTGGTACAAGATTGTCCTAGTACACAACATGTGAGAGATAGTCATGATTTTTGTAACTATTGAAGATATTTTTTCTGAGCAATATTCTAATATGGATCAGTGTAAAATTGTTCACCTAATTCTGTCTTCATATAACTGAGTAGAAAAAAATAACGGCTATATAGTCAGAATATAATTCTAACATTTTTAACATTTTTATACAATCTAGCTTATTAGTTCATTCTTATCACTTGTGTCAGTAAAAGTAAAATCTGTACTTAGAAATAATCTAAAAGAGTACTTCTGTTTGTTTAACTAGGATGTCAGTACATTGAACGACATTGTTTACTCATGTTATATTGTTTATATGTAGTTAGTAAAACACACTACGGGTTCATGATTCACAAATTGTTTTAAGATATTTTAAGTATTTAGAAATTTATGAGTTATAATTTTGTGCTGGACCATGTTATGATGTATTTGTATGTATATATTATATTTATGCTGTATTATGTTGTGGTCAATAAAATATCTATCTATCTATCTATCTGTAAGTTCAGTTCCGCGCTTACACATCCAAGGGAAGAAAACGAGCCGTGACCCTTACGTGCATCAGTGAGGAAGCAAGAAGAGCAGGAGCTGGATCATTGTGACCTGAGGACACAGGATGGTCATTATCTTCAACAACACGGAATAACCTCAATTTATTATTTTGTATATATATATATATATATATATATATACTCGTATATATATATATATATATATATATATATATATATATATATATATATATATATATATATATATATATATATAATATATATATATATATATATATATTTATATTATATATATATATATATATATATATATATATATATATATATGCATGTAGTGTGTTCTTCGTTTAGTGTAACATACTTTGGTTAAATATTCTAAGTGGAAGAACCATTTAATGAGATGTGTCGCAGCATCACCTCTTGCTCACTATAAAATTACACGAATATGAAGAAGACGAAGAAGACAAAAAAAAAAGGAGGAGGAGGAGGAGGAGGAGGAGGAGGAGAAGGAATATATGTGAAAACATATGTGTGAAAAAAAAACAAAACAAGTAAATAAATAAAAAAAATATATATATAGAAAAAAACACAGCGTCATCCCCTCATCCCCCTCAATACCAGCATTACTTACCCCCATTGCTCTCTCTCTCTCTCTCTCTCTCTCTCTCTCCTTAATATATATCAACAAAATATTTATTTATCTATTCATTTTTTATGTGTGTGTGTGTTTGTGTGAGTGTATTTTTTTTTTTTTTTTTTTTTGTGTGTGTGTGTGTGTGTGTGTGTGTGTGTGTGTGTGTGTGTGTTTATGTGTGTGTGTGTGTGTGTGGTGTGTGTGTGTGTGTGTGTGTGTGTGTGTGTGTGTGTGTGTGTGTGTGTGTGTGTGTGTGTGTGTGTGTGTGTGTCTGTGTGTGTGTGTGTGTTTGTGTTTGTGTTTGTGTCTCGCTTCTTGTTCTTGTTTTGTTTTTGTTGTCCTTCTGCTCCTTCTTTTCTTCCTTTTCCTCATTTCTCGTCTTCACTCCTCCTCCTCGTCCTCCTCCTCCTCCTCCTCCTCCTCCTGTTCCTTGCAGTCTACAAACGCTTGACCGAGAACCGACGCGCGCACACAGACACACACACACACACACACACACACACACACACACACACACACACACACACACACACACACACACACACGTCACTGATTAAATAAATAAGTCAAGAGAAACCTACCTGTAGCTAAGAATAATGCATGCCAAAAGATATGAAAGAGAGAAAAAAAAATAAAATAAAATAAATATGAAAAACTGTGAGGTAACACGATGTAGACGATACTGATTCAATATGTAACACGATTTTTGTCTTTGAGAAGCAAGTGTTATTTTCCAACTCTTTTCAGTGGAAAACAATAGCAAATGTCCATTAATCCTGTCACACTTTGCTTTTAGAATGATTTTGTGCTCCAAAATAGCCGAATTTTAGCATTTTTCTTTATTACTTTCACAGAGAACTTCTTATCTCTTGTCTTGATTGTCGTGCTTCTGCGTTGCACGATCTTGTTGCGTCCCTAATCTATAAGACTGGTTTCTGTGGGTTGAAGGGAACGCTTTGGGTTTTAGTAATTTTTACTTAATTTATATTATTTACATATATTTACACTCAGATGATCATATACGACTTTCGACAACAGCGAAAAACTGCGAAAATTGTTTCATCTCTCTTCAAATAAATTCCATTAAATATTTGAAACACTTCAGCGATTGAAATCACTTCACATATTTAATACTCAATGATAAATCACATCCTACACAAACCTCACAACTAATATTCAGTGAAGAACACATCCTACACCTACCCAATCCCTCTCTGTCAATATATAACACCAACATTTTACTCTGACTGCATTACAACTGTCTGGCTCTACTTACTGGTACTGTGATAGGCGGCTTGTCCATCTTGACCCTCTCTGCTCTGACTGCTCTGTCTAGCTTGTCCCTCTCTCTGCGTCTGTCTGTTCCCATCCCCTACACCTCATAATATACACGTGATGTTCTAGCGACTTTTTGCCCCAACAAGGCTTCCGTTGCTATAGGATTTAATTTCCAACACTTCGATCATACAGTTAATTTTCCTATATCTTTCAATAAGGTTAATTTTAGAGTAACTGTATTTATTTTCTCCTACTTTGATCATAAGCTTCATTCTCCTATATTTTCCGTAAGGTCCACTTTCAAGTAACTATATTTATGTTCCCATACTTCAATCATACAGTTTGTTTTCCCTTAACTTTCAATAAGGTTAATTCTCAAATAAGTTTTGTAATCGCATCTTCTAATCAGGAACAAGAAGGCGGCGATTCGTATGGTGTGGCGGCTGTCCGTGTTGTCCAGGTCATCTGCTTCCGGTGAGCTCTGCGTCCCTCGTATACTAATTCAGTGATAGCCACCTCTTCTCGTAATCTGGTGCTAATCTGCGGCTCTGTTAGTCTTGTGATGACTCACCGCATCTTGTTGTTCTCCTCGGTGGTCACGTCTCGTCTCTTATTTATCAGGGTGGTGGTAGCTTCTTGGTACCTGCTTTCGTGTTTATGTTGTTTCCATGTATCTTGTTTCCGTTTAGACCTGAAGTCTTCCTCATGATTAATGATGACATCTTGCTCAGAACTAGGTGAATATAACGCTTTGAAATATGTTCATTTTGTCGCCTGACTAATCATTCTTCTCATCATGATCATTGTCATTGAATTATCTTCTGTATCGCTATCCGTAATGTTCTTCAACAATTTAGTTTGCCTTGTTTCACCTTAAAGCTCTTCTGTAACTATCATTTCTCTGTGTAGTGGTGATAGTTCTTTAGATATCAGTATTTAATCTGTAAGCAGTGTTTGATATTCATATCCCTTGTGGTAATATGCCTTATCTTCACTATACCCCACTGATCGTTGCCTGCTCATCCTTAGCTACCAAGCAATATAACATCTATCACAGACACTTTCACTAGTTTAGTTGTCATCTCTCGACTTTCCCTCTTCCACGGGAAGAGGGAAAAGGAAAAGAATGATAAATCTTTTATACTTATGTTCCTGTTAAAGTCTCTAAACATATTAATCGACAGGTCACCAGCACACAGCAAATAAGAATATGGACCATAGTTTCAAACTCTCATAAGAAATTACAATATGAAAATTCTATATCTATATATAAGCACAGCCTTTGCTCCTTTGAAGAACATTTCAGTCCCTCGTTCCTGAGTACATACTATTTTGTATATAATTCTTAGTCTAAAGTCTTTTCTTAACGTAATGACCTTCATCCAAGGAATGTCTTTAAATTCACTTTCCTTAATCAAGAATACCTTCTCAATCTACTGTCCTTAATTCAGGCTATTTTCTTAATCTGCTCTCCTTAATGCAGACAATTATTTCATCCAGTATCTTTAATTGAGACTGTTTATTTAGACCAGTGTCCTTAATGCAGAATATTTCGTTAATCTAACATCCTTAATCCAGACAATTTATTTAATCACCTATCCTCAATGCAGATTTTCGTAATGTACTATCCTTAATCAATACTATTTCCGTAATTTAACATCATTAATAGAGACTATTTCCTTTATCCATCCTTTATCCTTAATCCAGACTACTTTCTTAATGCACTATCCTTAATCCTTAAATTGCGGACGGAAAGAGACATCATAACACAAGGCGAAAATCTAAATACAAAGGTATACAGTGTAATGAATGACAAGACGGTGATGTGAAATGTTACAGCACATGAAAGTGGTACATTATGTATTACAGCAAACTTAACAAACTCCAAAAAGCACGCCAAGATTTGACTTGCCGGAGAATGATGGCTCTGGGCAGGAGAAGGCTCTCTCTCTCTCTCTCTCTCTCTCTCTCTCTCTCATCTCTCTCTCAGCACTCTCTCTCTCTCTCTCTCTCTCTCTTTCTCCTCTCTCTCTCTCTCTCTCTCTCTCTCTCTCTCTCTCTCTCTCTCTCTCTCTCCTCTCTCTCTCTCTCTCCTCTCTCTCTCTCTCTCTCTCTCTCTCTCTCTCTCTCTCTTCTCCTCTCTCTCTCTCTCTCTCTCTCTCTCTCTCTCTCTCTCTCTCTCTCTCTCTCTCTCTTCTCCTCTCTCTCTCTCTCTTTCTCTCTCTCTCTCTCTCTCTCTCTCTCTCTCTCTCTCTCTCTCTCTCTCTCTCTCTCTCTCTCTCTCTCTCTCTCTCTCTCTCTCTCTCTCTCTTTCTCTCTCTTTCTCCTCTCTCTCTCTCTCTCTCTCTCTCTCTCTCTCTCTCTCTCTCTCTCTCTCTCTCTCTCTCTCTCTCTCTCTCTCTTCTCGGAATCAAACAGAAAAGAAGACAAGAAAAAGAGAAAGCACAAACTATAGTAGAAGAGAGTAGATGAGAGGAGAGAAGAGAAGAGAACGGGAGAAGAAAGGAGAGGAGAGCAGAGGAGAGGAGAGGAGAGGATTCTAGAGAAGATAGAGAAAAGAGGACAAAAAAAAGGAGAGAAGATGAGAGTAAAGGAGAGGAGAGGAGAGAAGAGAAGAGAAGAGAAGAGAAGAGAAGAGAAGAGAAGAGAAGAGAAGAGGAGAGGAGAGGAGAGAAGAGAAGAGAAGAGAAGAGAAAAGGAGAGAGAGAAAAGAAGAGAGAAGATGAGAGATTCGATTAAAGGAGAGGAGAGGAGAGAAGAGAGGAGAAGAGGGGAGAGGAGACGAGAATAAAGAGGAGAGGAGAGAAAACAGTAAAAAAAAGTGGATAGAGGAGAGGAAAGAGGAGGAGAGAGGAGAGGAGAGGAGAGGAAAGGAGAGGAGAGGGTAGAGGAAAATGGAGAGTCGAGGAGAGGAGAGGGGAGAGGAAAGGAGAGAGGAAGAGAAAGGAGAGGAGAGAGGAGAGGAGAGGAAAGGAGAGGAGAGGAGAGGAGAGGAGAAAGGAGAGGAGAGGGGAGGAGAGGACAAGGAGAAGAGAGGAGATGAGAGAAGGGGAGAGAAGAGAAGAGAAGAGAGAGAAAATGTCATTTAATATGAAGGCAAGGAAGGGGAAGAGAAGATAAGAGGAGTGAAGAGGAGAAAAGTTAAGAGAAATTATGAGGAGAGAAGAGAAGAGAAGAGGAAAGAAGAAAAGAGGAGAGGAGAGGAGAGGAGAGGAGAGAAGAAAAGAGAAGAGAAGAGAAGAGAAGAGAGAGAAAACAGGAGAGGAAAGAGGATATAAGAGGAGAGGAGAGGAGAGGAGATAAGAGAAAAGAAAAGGGAGAAAAGAGGAGAGGAGATAGAAGAGGAGAGAGAAGAGGAAAGGAGAGAGAAGAAGAGAGGAGAAAAGATAAGAGAAGAAATGAGAGAAAAAAGAATAGGAGAGAAAAGAGGAGAGGAAAGGAGAGAAGAGAGCAGAGGAGAGGAGAAAAAAAGAGAGAGGAGAGGAGAAAAGAGGAAAGAGGAGAGGAGAAAGGAGAGGAGAGAGGAGAGGAGAGGAGAGGAGAGGAGAGGAGAGAAGAAGGGAGAGGAGAGGAGAAGAGAGGAGAAAGGAGAGAAGAGGAGAGAGGAGAGGAGAGAAGAGAGAAGAGGAGAGGAGAGAAAAGTGGAGAGGAGAGAAGAGGAGAGAGTAAAGGAGAGGAGAGGAGAGGAGAGGAGAAAGGAGAGGAGAGGAGAGGAGGGAGGAGAGGAGAGGAGAGGAGAGAGGAGAGGACAGGAGAGGAGAGAAGAGAGGAGAGGAGAGGAGAGATGAGAGAAGAGAAAGGAACGGAAAGGAGAGAGGAGAAGAGAGAGCGACAGCCGGAGCCAGAGCGAGAGTGAGCGAGAGCTTTCTCCTGTCGTCATCATTCTACCCGGCAAGTGAAATTTTGGCGCGCTTTTTGAGTTCCTTGTGTTGCCCTAATATTTTCTGTACCACTTCCATGTGCTGTAGTATTTCACATCACAATCTCCTCATTCATTATTTACTTCTGCATTTAGATTTTCGCCGTGCATGATGTTTATTTTTTGTCCGCAGTTTAAGTGTTAATGGAGACTACTTTATTAATCCATTATCGTTAATCCAGACTGTTTTTAATCCTCTTTCGTTAATCTGGAGTATTTTTAATCCTTTACTCTTAATCCAGAGTATTTTCTTAATCTACTATCTTTAATTTAGGCCATTTTCTTAATTCAGTATCCTTAATCGATACTATTTTCTTAGTTCACTAGCCTTCACTCCGACTATTTTTTGTAATCCAGTATCTTTAATTCAGAGTTTTGTTCTAATCCACTATCCTTATTTTTATCTATTTTCTTAATCCATTATCCTTAATCCAGACTTTTCCGTTAATGTACTATTATTATTGTGAATTTCTTCACAATAATAATAATAATAATAATAATAATATTTTCTTAATCCACTATCCTTAATCCAGACTATTTTCTTCATTTAACATCCTTAATCCGGAAAACTTTGTCTAATGTCCTTAATCCGCATTAATTCTGTACCCAGGTCACTACTCCTATTTTCTTTTTGTGAGCTACATTTGTGCAGGCTTTTTAATATTTTTTTTCCTTCTGCTGATTTCCATGATACATAAAAAAAAAATAAATAAATAAAATAAGTAAAAAAAAAAAAAAAAAAGAGAGGAGAGGGGACGCGGGAGGGCGGCTCGCTCAGTGAGGGAAGATGTCGAGGCAGAATTGTTTTCTGTTGAGCTTCAACGTCATGGTCGAATCAACATAATCTATTGCTGCTCGTAATTTACAGAGCAGCGGTCGTCCAAACACAAAGTCGAAGTCGCTAACCCCCTGGTTGGTGTTCATCTGCACTGTGAGTGTGCCGCTGCCAAACTGCAGAATGACTCGTGTCGGCAGCGCAGTCTCGCTTCCTGTCCTGCACCGCACGTTGTACCGGCCGATCTTGGTGATAGAGAATGGTATAGTAGAGCATGTGTCCAGCAGCACCATCAGCGGCTCCTCGACGCCTTGTGCTTGTGCGGCAAACGCGAACACTTTCCCTTCGCGCCCTGGCTGAGGTCTCCGCCGCAGACGTTCCGGGTGACGCAGGAACAGGGTGCTGCTACCGTCGTGATGGAAGTCCTGCCGCATCTCAGCCTCCTGCAGGCGGCTCATGGACAGCACTATCACGTCGTTGCGAGAGGTGATCTCCGCCTCCTTTGGAAACACCAACATGGGCGTATTGACCGCAAGGCCGTCCTTCAGCACCAACAGTACCTCGTCGAGCATGATCACGTCCAGCAACAGGATGCCATTCCAGGTAGAGAAGAGTATTTTTTTCTGTCTTCTCGCGGCCCGTGAGGAGGCCCGCTCTCTTAGCCAGTGACAGGAACATGATGCTGGCTGAGGCGCCGGTGTCAAAAAAGACAAGACATGGATGGCCGCGCACGGTCGCATCCGTCATGTGTCCTTCCTCAAGATGAACACGGCAGTACTCGCTCACACTCCTCTTCTTTTTGACTCTTTCGGCCTCCACCTTCAGCTTCAGCACGTTGCTGCTGTCCCGCCCTCCCCTCTTCCTGAGGTGATCAAGGATACGCTTATAATTCTCCAGCGGCCTCCTCTTCTTTGGCTCTTTCTCTTCTCCCTTCCCCTTTTTCGCCTGGGTATCATGTTCCTCCTTGTCCTGCCTCTTCCTTTTCTTGGCCTGTGTGTCATGTTTCTTCTTGTCCTGCCTTTTCACTTTCTTGGCCTGGGTATCATCTTCCTCCTTGTCCTGCCTCTTTCTTTTCTTGGCCTGACTGTCATGTTCCTCCTTGTCGTGCAATTTCTTCGTGACCTGGGTGTCATGGTCCTCTTTGCCCTGCCCCTTTCTCTTCTTGGCCTGGCTATCATGGTCTTCAATACTCTTACCTTTCCTCTTCTTGGCCTGGCTCTCACGTTTCTCCGTGCTGCTCTTTTTGGCCTGTTCCTCGTAGTCTTCATTATCCTTTTTGTTCCATTTCTTGATGCAGTCCTTAATCCGTTTACAGCACTCCATATTCCACCCTTTCCTTCGGTTTTTTCCTGCCTTCTCCCTTGGTGTTTTTGTGTTGGTTCTCGTGATCTTCCTTGTCCTTGCTTTTCTCTTCCTGCTTCTCGTGATCCTTCGTGTCCTTCTTCCTCTTCTTGTCTTGGTTCTTGTGGTCCTCTGTGCCCCTCTTCGTCTTCCTGTCCTGCTTCTCGTGGTCGTCTGTGTCCTTCTTCGTGTTCTTGTACTGCTTCTCGTGGTCCTCCGTGTCTTTCTTGGTCTTCTTGTTCTGGTTTTCATCGCCCTCCATGTCCTGCTTCTTCCTCTTCTTGTTGGGGTCTATAATCGGATACAAATATTCCATCCTCATCCGCGTCTTGGTTTTTAAGTTATTCCTCTGCTTTTTGGGTTCCATAACCCCTTCAGTGTTTGTTTTCTTATGACCGGTGCAGTCTTGGAGGTTTTCCAAGCTCCTCCTCTTGCTGTGGTGCTTGGTCTGTTTCATTTTCTCCGTGTTCTTCTCACCGAGGGTCTCGTGAGCGTCCATTGACTGTTGTTTCTTGTTCTTCTTGTTGAATCTTGTATTGTTCAGCGGTGCGCCAAAATCTTCTGTAGAAAATCCAGGCATTGGCCAGTCTTACTGAAAACCTGATGGGACTGTTAGTATACCTCAGCGGTCGCTTCTGCAGCCACTCAGCAGCTTGGAGCTAAAGCACTTTGGCATCCACCAGATGGGCCAATGAAAAACCTTGGTTCTAGAATGTGATGAGGACTTTAGCCAATCAGAGACAAGAATGAAAGAAGGTAAAGAATTAAGATTATTTTTCATCGGCAACAGAGATGCACCCTTTCCATTAATGATATTTAATTTTTGCCAAACCAACACTGCAATCATGAACACTCACTTCAAAACAATAGATATAATACATTTATATGATTCAGTATATTTAATTGTCTAAATATTAATTTCCCTCAGTCAGTTATCTCTGATATCTCAGTCTCTATCGATACACGAGCACCTATGCACTAATATCCCACTAACATTTTCACGCCACCACGGTCTGACAGCCATTTAGAGCCTTGGAAAACCTCGCCACAGTTAACAATTCACACAACGTAACTGACGTTTAGTTTTGGGGTCAGCTAAAATGACTTACACTGCGACATTCTCGTGTCACTGTGTAAGTTCAGTTCCGCGTTTACACATCCAAGGGAAGAAAACGAGCCATGACCCTTACGTGCATCAGTGAGGAAGCAAGAAGAGCAGGAGCTGGATCATTGTGACCTGAGGACACAGGATGGTCATTATCTTCAACAACACGGAATAACCTCAATGTTTTATTTTGTATATATGCATGTAGTGTTTTCTTCGTTTAGTGTAACATGCTTTGGTTAAATATTCTGAGTGGAAGAATCATTTCATGAGATGTGTCGCAGCACCATCTGTTGCTCACTACAAAATTACAGGAATAAGAAAAAGACGAAGAAGGAAAAGAAAAGAAAAAGTATATAGAGAAACACAGCATCAACCCTTCATCCCACTCACCACCACCATCACTTACCCCCACTGCTCTCTCTCTCTCTCTCTCTCTCTCTCTCTCTCTCTCTCTCTCTCTCTCTCTCTCTCTCTCTCTCTCTCTCTCTCTCTCTCTCTCTCTCTCTCTCGTTAATAGATATCCACAAATTTTTTTATTTTTTTATTTATTTTTATGTGTGTGTGTGTGTGTGTGTGTGTGTGTGTGTGTGTGTGTGTGTGTGTGTGTGTGTGTGTGTGTGTGTGTGTGTGTCTCGCTTCTTGTTTTTTCTTTGTTCTTGGTGTCCTTCTGCTCCCTCTTTTCTTCATTTTCCTCACTCCTCGTCCTCACTCGTCATTCTTACTCCTCCTCCTCCTCCTCCTCGTCCTTCTCCTCCTCCTTCTCCTCTTTTCCCTCTCCTCCTATTCATGTAAAGAAAAACATGCCACTGTCAAGCCCTGATAAAAAAAAAAGATCTTGGTGTCGTTGTGTCAAACGACCTAAAGCCGAGTCAATACTGCATAAAAAACAGTAAAGACGGCAAATAAATTAGTAGGATTCATTAGAAGAACCTTTGAATTTAAATCAGAAATGTTTATACTTGCCTTATATAACTCACTGGTGAGCCCTCATATAGAATACTGTGTACAGTTTTGGTCACCATATTACAAAAAAAGACATTCAAAAACTAGAGAAGATACAGCGCAGAATCACAAAGATGATTCCAAGATTGCGTAATAAGGCGTATGAGGAACGACTGGAAGAACTAAAACTATTTAGTTTAATAAAGCGCAGGATAATAGGAGACCTAATTGAAGTGTTCAGAATCCTTAAAGGATATAGTAACATTGATGCAATTAAATATTTTATTATTGATCATTCTAACCTAACAAGAAATAATGTATTCAAGATTATACCCAAACGTTTTAAATCCCACGAGGTGAAACATTTTTTTCTTTAATCGTATAGTAAATATATGGAATAAATTTTCTGCAGAAATTGTAAACAGCAGTTCTATTGAATCATTAAAAAATAAAATAGACAAATATCTAAAAGCAAATCCCCAACAAACTCTCTTCTTGTCCGAGTAATTACTAAATTCACTAATAAACTCTTATTTTACAGACAAATTTTATAATAAATTGTATTTACTTTCAGATAGGCGTATAGAGTTCACCGTAGGGTAAATAGGAGAACCTCCTTTCATTCTTTCCTATGAAAATTCCATGTCAGTTTTTCCATACTGCATGGTACTTTTTCCCAACTATTTCCATGCCAGCACAAGCTGGAGGGAGTGATGGGTGGGAAAGAGCCTTCTGCTATGCTGTCCTGTCTCTCTTCCCTGTAGCTAGTTAGAAGTAGTTACCAGACAGCCTTGCAAGGACTAAGAGGTCTGTTGCTGTTTGGCTTTCCTTTGTATTCGTCCTCCTCCTGACCAATGTCTTAACTTATCAGGATGCTTTTCCATAATCCTCACAATCCTCCACAAATCGTTATCGCCGAATTTCCTGTGTATTTATTTGGAGTGTGAGCTACACAGGTTGCAAAAGTTGTTCCAGTGCCCATTCTTAACTACTCTAACATAGACAATTCTCGCTATTTATTGACATCTAATTTTTACACTCGAACTCACGCTTATAAGACGTCTTCAACCTTATCTCATTATTATTTTGAAAACCCACTCCTTTCCTCGCGATATCAATAAATATTTTTTATCACATATCATTGTACTTTGCAAGAGGGCAGATCAGCATGTCATCGTCTTTCAGTACAGTCACTTGTTTACTACTTTTTGTGAATATACAGTTATGAATTCATTTCATTAACATCTATTTGCCTTTCCATACTTTTTTTTTTTTACTATATGCTTAAATTCCTCTTTTTACTCAATTTAGCTGCAATTTTGTAATTTATCAAAAACATAAGTAGAAGCTGTAGTGGTAACTTGAACTATCTCCTCATCAGACTTGCATTTTGTCACTGAAGTGAGGTCTAGCTAACAATCCTTCTGTTGAATGAGCTAAGCTAGCACTGTTCCATTAGTGTTATCCCACTCGATGACCTCTCACAGTATTTTACAGTGACTTCAATATCCTAATTCTCCCCTTTATCTGTCTTACTACGTGGCTGAGCGTTTTCTTAATGCTAGACTGAAAAATTTCTTTTGCCTTCACTCCAAGCATTTGCTTTTATTTCCAGTCACCTTATGAACCCAGTCTATTTATGGCTTATTTAGGCCTGGACATCAGACATACGCTTCCGCGTTTATCTCAGGTTTCAACGTGACTCTTATTAAACAATTTAATTCACATATTTCTTGCATTACATTTATCACTAACCATTGCCACTATCAATTTTCTAAATATCAAGCAATGTCAATTTTCATAGACCATCATTTTCTATAAATCAAGTACTCACATCAGCTGTGAGGACAACTCGTTTCTTGTTTTTTTTTTTTATTTATTTATTTTTTTTTTATAGTTTTTTATTCATGATGATACAAGTTTGTACCACCCTTCAGAAATTTTCAACCTTATTTCAGTCACTCGCTTCTGTATCAAAGCTACTACTTATATATTAATTTTTCGGCTCGTATGTTTCCTTCATTAATTTTATCGTCTTCTCGCACTTGCTTCTCTCTGTAAATTTCTGCTTAGTAAATCCTCTCCTTTACGTTTCTAAACAACTAATTTTTCGGCATCAAACAGAATCTGCCATTTGTAGGATTAGGTGTTTTATAATGAAATCTTATCCTTACCATCTTCTCCTATACAACTCTGTAGCTCCTGTGTTCCCTGCCGTGGGTCAATCTACGAGTAGCTACTAATATATCACTACCGTCTAGAAGTCAACAATATTGCCATTCTTATACCGATTATGATGACAACACCTATGACATGCTGCACATTTTTATTGTCTTGATATGTGTGTTTCCCAGTGTGTTTCTCCCTCTATTTGTTTGTGTGCCGCTGGTGAAACAAGTAACTGATGACCATTACAAGAGGTCATAATTCCCTTCTCACACAAGCAATATAACTCACCGAACATATTTCAAGATGGTTATTAATCGGGGCAAGTAAGGTAGCCACAAAAAGTATGGGGTGAGAGCTTGTATGATGAAAACTTGCCAGCAACACAGACGCAGAATGAATAACTTTACTGCTTTTATCATAAATTTTCTTTAGTACTCAAAATTTTCACAAATTGTTTCAGTATAACACCAAATTTCGCAGGCAACTCAACAACAAGTAATTACAACATCAATTGCAACAAATCATTACAACTCTCATGTCACATTTGTCACATCCTATTCTTGCAATATCCTAAATTCTGCAATATCAGTCTGATATTATCTGTCTTTGCAATGTCAATCTATGCACTATCATCTTTGCAACATTATTCTTTACAATATAAATCTCACCAATGCCACCAGTGCCACGTTGCTATGCTGCACGATCTTGCTGGCGTTCTAAGACTGGCTTTTGTGGGTTCAAGGGAACGCGTTTAAGTTTTCATAATTTTTACTTAATTTGTATTTTTGACATATATTTACACTCAGACGACCATAGACGACTTCCAACAACAACGAAAAACTACGAGAATTGTTTCATCTCCCCTCAAATTGATTCCATTCAATATCTGGAACACTTCACATTACACTTCGATTCAAATCACTTCACATATTTAATACTCAGTGATAAATGACATCCTACACAAACCTCACTACTAATATTCAGTGAGGAAGCTCATCCCACACCTGCCAGACATGGGCATGATTTAAAAAATTATTATGATTTGATTTTGATTATGGTGTGGAATACTTTTTTGATTGTGATTAAATGATGATTAGTTTACTTTTGTAATTTTTTATTACGATTATTTTTTTTTGTGTGTGTTTTTGTGCATGATTTGTATTAGATTATGATTGCAATCACATCTCGCTGTGATTATTTATAAAAAGATAATGATTATTAATGATTATGTACAATGCCTAAACAGGTAGCAAACTACATGTATTAGGTGCACTATTCCATATTTGAGCACAGTAACATAACCGTTTGAATCACTTACTAACTAATGGTATTAAAAACATACATAGTGTGCAAGAGGTTTTATTTGTTTTTGCTTTACAGTACATAATACATTACTTCTATGAATTTATTTCAAATCATGATCACAGGCTATATAGGCTAGATTATTTGTCATGTAATGTGTAATTTACTAAGTGTTGGTTACACTTGATAAACATCAACTCCTCAAAGCGAACATCGGTCATTGTGCATCGTTCAGGACGAAAGACTTTCCCAGCAAGAGAGAAAAGTGTCTCAACTGGAGCTGATGATGGTGGGATACACAGATATCGGAGAGCCAGTATAGCTAGTTGAGGTAATGGTGACTGATTCTGTTCCCAGAAGAGAAGGGGGTCACTGTCATCCTCTGTTGTTGGCTGACTCAGGTAGGATTGTACTTGTGATAAAGTTGATGTTAATGTACAGAGGGAAGAGCTCGTTGATGCTGATGGTGTCATGAATCTGAACAGCCTGCACTTCTTTGTAGGGGCCTCCTTATTTTCCTGAAGGGAACCCTTTTCTTCAGTGGCAGTGGACATAATGTCATGTACTTTAGACTTCAGTAGGGATGTGATGAACATGACTTGTTGTGGTGGGCACCAGTCCATGTTGAAGCGTGGGTCTAGGAGTGAAGCCAGCTGAAACATCGCCTTGTCTTCATAGATCTTCAGTGTTTTCTTGATGGAGCTTTTGAGAGTAGTAATCACCTTTGACTTGTGTGTCTGTGACGGTTGTTGAAGCTCAGCTTTCAGTCCACGAATGCATGGAATTGCTTTGCTTGACGTTACAACATTCTCTCCCTGACACTCTAGAGTTGCTACTTCAGATGGTGTCAAGATGTGTGTTACTTGCTTGATGAGATTAAGTTCATATTTGGTTATCTTTACTGGACAGTTTAGCTGATGAAGCTTGGCTGGATCAATATTGAGAAGGGAGCGAAGCATCTTGTTACTGGTGTTCCATCGCGTTGCATTTTTGTCCCGAGGTCTGCACTGACTTGGACAATGTCAGATGGCAGTGCAGAGTGACGAACGTGTGACGCTAGACGTGAGGCTTTTCCAGTGACTCCTGAGACAGGCCCTGCTTCTTGGAGCCCATCTTTCACAGTAGTTTGTAAAGTGTGAACAAAACATCTGACATGGCCAGGCAATAGGTGCAGCAAGTTGTCATTGTTATCAGGAATGTGAAAGGTGTCATCCTCCTCTTCGCCTTCACTGTCTTGATTAGTGTCCGCATCGTCCACACCGGGAAGTGTCACGAGTGCTTTAAGGACAGTGGTGCCACTGTCGGTTACAATTGTCAAAATCTTTGTTTGCAGGTTAAAGCTAGTGATGATTTCTGTGAATGTGGCATGGATCTTTTGTGCAGTGTGGGACCCTTTGAATCTTGTGCATGCCAACAGTGTTGATTGGAGCTGGAAGTTATCATTAAAGTGACACGTGATCCCAGTGCACGACCGCATCTGTCTGTTTGTGCAAAGGTCAGGTGTAACACAGACGTAACCAACAGAACAAGACTTCTTATTGAGATGTTCCTGTAGTTGTTGAGTTTGCGAAGGAAGAAGCTTGCTGCTGAGCTCCTTGCGACTTGGGCTGCTGTAGCTGGGCTAAGCCTTGTTAAGAAGAGCTTGAAAGTTAGCATCCTCAACCCTTGAAAGAGGTTGGAGAGAGCCGGCAATGAAGCGAAGGAGTAACTTGTCCATTTCCTTTTGGCGGCGATCACCATTGCACCATTTTTTCCTTGTAATAGATATCCCAAAGTCAGTTATTGGAACAAGGGCTCCACCAGCTGCTGTTGTTACTGCCTCCACGTTGCTATCCACCTTGACATCTGGATGAGCTTTCTCAGAGTAGAAACAATTCAATACATTGCGGTAATATATATATATATATATATATATATATATATATATATATATATATATATATATATATATATATATATATATATATATATATATATATATATATATATATATATATATATACATATATATATATATATATATATATATATATATATATATATATATATATATATATATATATATATATATATATATATATATATATATATATATATATATATATATATATATATATATATATATATATATATATATATATATATATATATATATATATATATATATATATATATATATATATATATATATATATATAAATTTATCGTGAAGCCTGAAGGGAAAGTGGGAGTGAGTTTTCTTGCTATTTGTATTTTAATTTTTTGGTGTAATATACACACACATATATATGGCATTGCATTAAGAAAGAGAAACACTTTTCGTTATGAAGCAACGGTCTGGTTAACAGATAATGGCGGCGGCACACTAGGACAATGTCAATGACTGTTGGTTGTTTTTGCTACTGCTTTTCTGTTTCACTATTCAAAATGAGTGGCACGGTGGGGGAGTTTGGTTGTTGAGGAGTACAGATAACAGTTTGGTCTAGCATGTTGTTGCTCTCATCAGGATTCAAATATATCTTTTATTTGTATGTCTTACTGTACAGATAAATTAAGATGCAGCAAGATTTATTTGAAATTTTGTTCCTGTTACATATTGAAATGCTTTATTTGTAAATATTCTTAATTACATCATTTCATTAAGCATTCCGACTATCTTCGGTGGTTTACGTCCCGTGCGTCTTGAGCTGCCAGTTAGCTGTTATATATGCAATGTTACGAGCGAAACATCTCTGTCTGTCTCACAGTCTTTCTAGAGAGCACAAACTTTGATTTCTGCCTCGTTAAGACTCTCTTAATACTGATCCAGTATTGGTTTCCCCATGATGATCTAGAGATGTACTTGTTGAGGAGTGGAGTGGAGTGATGAGTCTACCAGCTGTCTGCCTTAAATAAGCCAGCAGCGTGTGCATGTACAAACGTGTTGTTTGCCTTACAGTACATAGCCAGCAGCATATGCATGTACAAATGTGTTGGGTGATACAGTACAACAACAACAACAACAACACACACACACACACACACACACACACACACACACACACACACACACACACACTGACAGACAACAGACAACATGTTTCATAAGTAACCGTGTGGCTGTGCACTCCCACACCACCCTGGCGGGAATCATTTTTACCAGTAGTGCATTTGAAGTCTGCTGAAACACGTATAGGCTTTGTGTGCATTTGGCTGATACTCGTACATCATGAGAGACAAGCAAGTAAAACATGAGATGGTGCTAAGCTTTCCTAACATACTTGGATTTGAAAGCGAAGTGCTTCATGGAAATTACAAAAAAAAAAAAAAAAAAAAAATCAAAATAATTACATTTTAATCAACGATTATTATCAAGAAAAATATGATTATGATTTGATTATGATTACGTAATCACAGCCAACGATTATGATTTTTTGATTAGTGATCATGATCATGCCCACGTCTGAATATATATATATATATATATATATATATATATATATATATATATATATATATATATATATATATATATATATATATATATATATATATATATATATATATATATATATATATATATATATATATATATAAAGTTTCACTGTATATGAGAAGTCATTTTTTCCTTTTGCTTGGAGTAGCTGGCCAAAATTGAATTAATGCGAGGTTTTATTTGGGTTTTTATTGTTGTCTTCTTCCACCGAAAGAGGGAAAAGGAAAAGAATGATAAATCTTTTATACTTACGTTTCTGTTAAAGTGTCTAAACACATTAATAGAAGCGTTTTTAGCTTGAGATGAGATGTGAAGTTTCCAGTTCAGATCATAAGTAAAGGGCAGACCGAGGATGTTCAGTGTAGAAGAGGGAGACAGTTGAGTGTCAATGAAGAAGAGGGGATAGTTGTCTGGAAGGTTGTGTTGAGTTGATAGATGGAGGAATTGAGTTTTTGAGACACTGAACATTAAGTTTATGAAAATGAAGTGTATAGAAAACATTTGCCGTATTTCTTAAAAGCTAGAGAGAATATCTGCCCTCTGTCATTGACTGTACCGAGACTTTTAGCCGGAGTTTGTTAAGTCCACGGAGAGTGTTTGCAGCATTTCATCAAGTGTACACTTGACATTGGCCACATTCTCTTAAATCTACAGATATTATTCGTCACTTTTCATTAGGTCTACGGAAAATGTTTGCCTTATTCTATCAAGTGCATGGATATTAGAACATAAGAACATAAGAAATAAGGGAAGCTGCAAGAAGCGACCAGGCTTACACGTGGCAGTCCCTGTATGAAATATACCTACCTATTTCCACCTATCATCCCCATCCATAAACCCGTCTAATTTTCTCTTAAAGCTCCCTAATGTCCTAGCACTAACAGCATGATTACTGAGTCCGGTCCACTCATCTACCACTCTATTTGAGAACCAATTTCTTGCTATCTCTTTCCTAAACCTAAATCTTTCAAGCTTGAACCCGCTATTTCTTCTTCTATCCTGGTTGCTGATTCTAAGAATTTTACTTACATCCCCCTTGTTATAACCCTTATACCAATTAAAGACCTCTATCAGGTCCCCTCTTAACCTACGTCTCTCTGAAGAATGTAAATTTAATAACTTCAATATCGCCTCGTAAGGAATACTCCTCATCCCTTGTATCCTTTTAGTCATTGTCCTCTGTACTGATTCTAATAGACCTATATCTTTCCTGTAATGTGGGGACCAGAACTGCACAGCGTAGTCTAGATGAGGTCTGACGAGCGCCAAGTATAACTTTAATATTACTCCCGGCCTTCTACTTTTAACACTCATAAAAATGAATCCTAGTACCCTATTTGCCCTGTTTCTGGCCTCTATGCATTGTTTTCCTAGACGGAGTTCAGAGCTAACTATAACTCCAAAATCTTTCTCGTACCCTGTACCTACCAGAGTTTGGTTGTTTAATGTGTACCTATTGTGTGAGTTTCCTCTACCTACGCTAAGCACTTTGCATTTGTTGATATTAAACTGCATTTGCCATCTGTCCGTCCATTCTTTCATCCTATCGAAATCTGCCTGCAAGGCGATGGCATCCGATTCTGACCTAATTAATCTACCTGTCACCATTATCTAATCTACTATCACCATTATCTACTGCCTCGTACACTCTACTGTAAAAACTTAACAAGTTTGTCAGGCAAGACTTTCCCTTTGTGAAGCCATGCTGTGACTGATTTATCAAGTTATGCACTGATTCTAATTGTCTAAATGTTCCCTAATGTTCCTCGCTATTATTGACCCCAATAATTTACCCACAACTGAAGTTAAGCTGACAGGTCTATAATTAGACGCTAAAGTTTTATCTCCTTTCTTAAAGATGGGTACTACATTAGCCTGCCTCCACATTACTGGTACCTCATCTAACTCAGGTGATTTCCTAAAGACAGAAACTATCGGCTCACTAATAACCTCTTTGCATTCCTTAAGTACTCTGGGATATATTTCATGTGGTCCTGGTGTCTTGAACTTTTTAGCTTATCTAGCTCCTGTTCCACTATATCCCTAGTTATGGAAATATCTGTCAGCTTCTCATTCTCATCTGCTCTAAACACCTGTTCACTATCTGGCATATCCTGCATGTTTTCCTGGGTGAAGACAGTTAAAAAATACTTATTCACAATTTTGCTAACCTCCTCCCCAGAACTAACCAGCTCCCCATCTGCTGCCTTTAATGGACCTACAGTATCCTTGTTCTTCGTCCTGTATACCTGATAAAATTCCTTGGGGTCCGTCTTCGCCTGGCTGGCTACCTTTAATTCATAATTGCCCTTAGCTTTCCTCGTTAACCTCCTGACTGTTCTAACTAATTCATTATATTGTGGCCTTAAAACTTCTTCACCTGCCCTTAATCTCTTATATATATACTTCTCTTCCGCCCTATATAATGTTTTAACCTAGCAGTCATTCATTTAGGATCATTTTCTGTGATCTTATTGCTGTATTTGGGATGTTTGCAAACTGAGCTGTATGCAGTTTATCTACGAAATATTTACACAGCTCATCTACATTTTCTGCACCTAATTCCCTCATCTCGGCCCCTTTCATCCTCTCCACTCCCTTATCTACTCACCTCGACCTCACCTCTCCCATTTCAGCATGACCTGACCCTCCAACATACTCACACCTATCCCCCTCTCTCTCTCTCTCTCTCTCTCCTCCGCCCCTTCCGGACACATCTTCCCTCCTCTTGTCCTACACCCTCACGCCTCACCTCACCTCTCTTATCTTGCCTTATCTCTCTCAACTCCGTCCCGAACCTGACCTCACCCTGCATCCGTTGCCAGTCAATTCCTTGGAGGTACCTTTTTAATTCCTCAAAATCTGCTCTCCTAAAGTCAGGTATTTTACTAGTGTTTTTGCTTCTAAAAGTTTCCTCCCATTTTAAATTGTACCTAATTTCTTGATGGTCACTGTTACCTAGCTGTCCTCCAACCTCTACCTGCGTAACTGCTTCCTCCCTGTTAGTAAGAATTAAATCTGGAATACTGTTCCCCCTTGTGTGTTCTACGACTACCTTTTTTAAAAATTTATCCTGAAATACCTTAAGAAATTCCTCTGCTTCCTTGTTACCCACCATCAGGCTTCAGTCGATATTCCCAAAATTAAAATCTCCTAGCACACATACCTGACTGTACCTGCCTGTTCTATTTATTTCCTGCCACAGTGAGGTGTTAATTTCCTTTGTACTGTTCGGTGGCCTGTACACTACTCCCAGTACTACTGACTGTGATTCTTCCTTAATATCTACCCATATCGACTCTGTTTTGCTATAAGTTTTAATTCTACTGTTAATACAACACTGTAATGTGTCCCTAACGTATAACGCGACGCCTCCTCCTCTCCTGTTTTCCTTGTCTTTACAGAACAGTGTATAACCATCTATGATATTTTGATATTGTTTGCCACATTCCATTAAGTGTACCTAGAATGTTTGTCACAGTTAGTTACCTGTGTGTAGAGTGTTTGCTGCATTTGTCAAACCTACGAAGGAAGTTTGCGGTGTTTCAGTAAGTATGTGGACAGTGTTTTTTAGTGTTTGTCACAGTTAGTTACCTGTGTGTAATGTTTGCTGCATTTGTCAAACCTACGAAGGAAGTTTGCGGTGTTTCAGTAAGTATGTGGACAGTGTTTCGTATGTGTTTCGTAAACCATACAGTGTTGGGTGTATTTTTTGTAAGTCTTCGGGAAATGTCTGTTGCACTTCATATTACTGTACGTATTGTTTATTTGTTGATGTAAATAAAAAAAAAAAAAGTTTGTTAGGAAAGTGTTAGTGTGAGACAAAGGAAAGTCAAAGTAAGAAAGAACAATCAGACGTACACAAACGATGCATGTCCTCGACTTGTTGTGTCTTGAAGGAGAAAATATGACTATGATACAAAGTGTGCAATTTTGTTTTGTTAACTTTCTTTTTTATCATCTAATTGACTTTTTTTTTTTTCACCGTCACAGGTAACGATCGCCACCACCTCCACCACCACCACCACCACCACCACCATCAAGAGGTGAAGTTCAATGTAAGTAGCACTAAGTACTTTCAGTGTCTGGTGTTGTGTATTTCAGCCACGAGGTGACGCGGCAAGGTGGGCAGCCCTCATCACTGCTTACCTGCTTGGCCTGCATGCCACTTTGACACTTGGGCGAAGTTTGCTGTAGTCGCTAGAATTTTGAGATGCTGAATTCAGGGATTGAAAAATGGCGAAATGAGCATTCTGAGGAGCCCGGTGGAGGCACCACCACCTCCCCGCAGCACCTTGACGAGTGTGGTCACTGTGTTTCACCTCCGCACGGCTGCCTTCGACTTATGGAAATGCCTTTATTTTGTACTATGTATTTATTTTCCATGCTCTGGTTTGACCCGCTTACCGACTTGCTCGACGCCGCACGACACGCGCGAATGCTGCCTGCCATCTTTATTCACCTTTGTTCGGCGTGCATCGGAGTCGGCGATTATCCTGTGCTTGGTTTTTCTACTGTAAGGAGAAATGTAATTAAGTTTTTATCGTGCGTGGTGTACAGCACATAATGAAGAGGGCCGCGAGAACTCCGTCACAGTGTGTTCCCACAGCCACACCAGCACACCTCTGCTCACCGTAATGGAGTGTAGGGCGAGGCAGCCCCGACACTCGCCACTCTGCTGCAATTCACAATATATTATTTTCACTGCTTTTTTTTTTTTTTCCCTTTCTATATCCTCCTCCCATTATTGTTCTTTTACTCGTATTTATGTCCACTCACTCACCTGGTTACCTTGAATGGCGCATGATCACCTCTGCGATAAGCCACAAGTGTCACGCAGGTAATGGCAGGTATCAGGGAGTGTTTGGAGGAGAGGTATCTGGTGGTGACACTTTCATGAGCGAGGCTTGGTGCAGCTGTGGCGTGAACGACTGCAGCTGGGGAAGCATTGGTGGTCACTGTGTTTGGTGACGTGAGAGAGACAGATAGAGAGATGGATGGATGGATAGGTGGATAGATAGGGTGAATGATGGGTAGATGGAAGGATAGAGGGAAAGATAGGTAAATGAATAGGTAGATAGATAGGTGGATGGATAGATGGACAGAGAGATGGGCAGATGTACAGATAGAAAGGTAGACAGATAGACAGATAGATAGACAGATAAGTAGATAGATAGATAGATAGATAGATAGATAGATAGATAGATAGATAGATAGATAGAGAGAGAGAGAGAGAGAGAGAGAGAGAGAGAGAGAGAGAGAGAGAGAGAGAGAGAGAGAGAGAGAGAGAGAGAGAGAGAGAGAGAGAGAGAGAGAGAGAGAGAACAGTCATTATGTACGATTTTTGCTCTCCTGCCTGATGATGTGTTATGATTGTCTGTCTGTCTGTCTGTGTGTTTGTGTATTTGTGCACCTGTCTTGCGTCTATGTGCCTGGTATCCCCAAAGAGTTAGCAAGGTGTTTTAACAAGGCTGTGATGAAGGGCGACTGCTGAGCTGAGGAATAATTGACTGGTGCTCACGGAGGATCCGGGGAGGTGGGCGGTCAGGAGGGAGTATTTTTAGTCTGCTAGATTCTTGTGTGCTGCATTTTTTGTTTATCTTTGTTTGTGTAAGAAGGGCGCGGGCAAAGGGCATTAAATTACGTATAAAAAGGCTACACTGATTTGTCAGTATTAGTATCTAAAGGAGGACCGAAAAGGTAAGCCAGATTACAGAAATGTTTTTGAGCCCTCCCTCATGAAAGAATTCAAGTCATGGGAAGGAGGAAATACAGAAATAGGCAGTGAGTTCCAGTGTTAAGCAGAGAAAGTGACGAATGATTGAGAATGCCGGTTAACTCCTGCATTAGGGAGGTGGACAGAATAGAGATGCATCAAATCACCTGACTAACGAGGCATAAATCAAGGTATGCGCGCTCTCTCTCTCTCTCTCTCTCTCTCTCTCTCTCTCTCTCTCTCTCTCATTGAGGGAGAGAGAGAGACGTTTCCCTCCCACTTCCTTTGCTATAAGGTTTATTTTGCAATACTTCGATCATACGGTTTATTTTCCTATAACTTTCAATAAGGTTGTTTTTCGGGTAGCTATATTTATTTTCCCCTACTTGGATCATACGGTTAATTTTCCTATACTTTCCATAAGGTACATTTTCAAGTACGTATATTAATCTTCTCATACTTCGATCATACAGTTTATTTTCCCTTGGCTTCCAATAAGGCTCATTCTCGAGTAATTTGGTAATAAATATGCGAATAATAAAATATGCGAAGAAGAAACAAAGGAAAACTGGCCATGCAAAAAACGTGATTCTCTCTCTCTCGCTCTGTCTCTGCCAAGGCAGCAGGTGGACACGAAAATACGTGCATTGCTCACATGATGGCCGCCGCACACGCCTGATTTGTGCATTATTAACAGGAGAAGCAGTGTTGTGAGCACGGCTAATAATCTCTGTGGCCTTTGAAAATAGTCGTGGTGAGAGAGCGTAGAGTTTCAGAACACAGGCCTCTCTCTCCCCATTGCCGGAGAATTTAGTGTTGTTATTTACTTGTCCTGATAGCTTAATCTAACCTAACCTAACCTAACCTAACCTAACCTAACCTAACCTAAACTAACCTAACCTAACCTACCCTAACCTAACCTACCCTAACCTAACCTAACCTAACCTACCCTAACCTAAGCTAACCTAACTTAACCTATCTCTAACCTACCCCTTTTCCCCCTCCCCCCTCCCAAGACAGCACTCCCTCCCCCCTCCTGGCTGTCTTCCCTCCCTCCCTCCCCCCCTCCCACCTAACCTATCCCCTCCCCCCTCCCCCCTCCCCCCCTCCCACCTAACCTATCCCCTCCCCCCTCCCCCCCTCCCCCTCCCCGGGCAGCCGACTGCCCTGTGGGGCCGGCTGCCCCCCTCAGTCAGGGAAGTACTCCAGCAGGGCGGAGTACACCACCAGGGTGAGGGACAGGGTCTGTGCAATGGCGAGCAGGTTGTCCCACAGGCCGTGGGACAACCTGCTTCCAGCCCTGCCCCCTCCCCTGGCGAGCCTTCCCTGGCTGGGGGAGTTGGCGCTGTGGTGGTGGGGAAGGGGTCACCACTCCCTTCCCCACTCCTCGGAGGACGAGCCCCGCTCCCTCGTCCTCCGCGGGGGTCGTGGCTCTCCTGGCCTCCTTTTGCCCCTCCTCCGGGCTGGGGGCCGAGACCCACAGGCCCAGGCCATCCTTCCCCGGGCTGGCCGCCACCACCTGGCCAGCCTCTGGGGCGGGGCAGGTCTCGTGCCCTGGGCTGGCCGCCACCACCTGGCCAGCCTCAGGGGCGTGGCCGGCCTCGTCCCCAGGGCTGGCCGCCACCACCTGGCCAGCCTCTGGGGCGGGACCGGCCTCCTGCCCCGCCTCGGGGACGCGGACAGCCTGGTCCTCCTGGGGGGGCTTGGGGCGGCTGCCCACTCTCTTGCTGTTGCAAAAGAGCACGGGGCAGCCCTGCCCCTGCCCCCCGTGGACACCCAGACCTCCGGCCAGGCTGAAGTACAAAACGGCGTGACGCCCCGCCGTAGTGTACCTCAGTCCGGCCAGGAGGTCCCTCAGGGGCAAGTCCTGGCAGAAGACTGTTTCGCCTCCTGCCAGGCACTGCACCCTGATGGGTGTCTCCTGGTCCAAGGCGACCAGCTTGTCCATGTTCAGGCTGGCCGCCTGATCCGACACGAGGGGCTTCGCCCCCCCTCGGCCCCTTGCCGGAAGGTAAAGGAGGCCAGAGAGCGCCTCCCCCTCCCACAGCAGCCCCCTGAGCGGGGGCGGGACAGCCTCACGGCGTCCACGCCACACTCGCCCAGGAGGCTCAGCCTTGCCTCCACAGACAATCGACTGCTTCTAATACCCATTCTAGTTCTCATGAAATTAAAAATGTACCTTGTTTCAGTTTTGGCTGAGTGGCGAAAAGTAGGATGGTGGTGAACAGACCGCTTGAGAGAGAGAGAGAGAGAGAGAGAGAGAGAGAGAGAGAGAGAGAGAGAGAGAGAGAGAGAGAGAGAGAGAGAGAGAGAGAGAGAGAGAGAGAGAGAGAGAGAGAGAGAGAGAGAGAGAGAGAGAGAGAGAGAGAGAGAGAGAGAGAGAGAGAGAGAGAGAGAGAGAGAGAGAGAGAGAGAGAGAGAGAGAGAGAGAGAGAGAGAGAGAGAGAGAGAGAGAGAGAGAGAGAGAGAGAGAGAGAGAGAGAGAGAGAGAGAGAGAGAGAGAGAGAGAGAGAGAGAGAGAGAGAGAGAGAGAGAGAGAGAGAGAGAGAGAGAGAGAGAGAGAGAGAGAGAGAGAGAGAGAGAGAGAGAGAGAGAGAGAGAGAGAGAGAGAGAGAGAGAGAGAGAGAGAGAGAGAGAGAGAGAGAGAGAGAGAGAGAGAGAGAGAGAGAGAGAGAGAGAGAGAGAGAGAGAGAGAGAGAGAGAGAGAGAGAGAGAGAGAGAGAGAGAGAGAGAGAGAGAGAGAGAGAGAGAGAGAGAGAGAGAGAGAGAGAGAGAGAGAGAGAGAGAGAGAGAGAGAGAGAGAGAGAGAGAGAGAGAGAGAGAGAGAGAGAGAGAGAGAGAGAGAGAGAGAGAGAGAGAGAGAGAGAGAGAGAGAGAGAGAGAGAGAGAGAGAGAGAGAGAGAGAGAGAGAGAGAGAGAGAGAGAGAGAGAGAGAGAGAGAGAGAGAGAGAGAGAGAGAGAGAGAGAGAGAGAGAGAGAGAGAGAGAGAGAGAGAGAGAGAGAGAGAGAGAGAGAGAGAGAGAGAGAGAGAGAGAGAGAGAGAGAGAGAGAGAGAGAGAGAGAGAGAGAGAGAGAGAGAGAGAGAGAGAGAGAGAGAGAGAGAGAGAGAGAGAGAGAGAGAGAGAGAGAGAGAGAGAGAGAGAGAGAGAGAGAGAGAGAGAGAGAGAGAGAGAGAGAGAGAGAGAGAGAGAGAGAGAGAGAGAGAGAGAGAGAGAGAGAGAGAGAGAGAGAGAGAGAGAGAGAGAGAGAGAGAGAGAGAGAGAGAGAGAGAGAGAGAGAGAGAGAGAGAGAGAGAGAGAGAGAGAGAGAGAGAGAGAGAGAGAGAGAGAGAGAGAGAGAGAGAGAGAGAGAGAGAGAGAGAGAGAGAGAGAGAGAGAGAGAGAGAGAGAGAGAGAGAGAGAGAGAGAGAGAGAGAGAGAGAGAGAGAGAGAGAGAGAGAGAGAGAGAGAGAGAGAGAGAGAGAGAGAGAGAGAGAGAGAGAGAGAGAGAGAGAGAGAGAGAGAGAGAGAGAGAGAGAGAGAGAGAGAGAGAGAGAGAGAGAGAGAGAGAGAGAGAGAGAGAGAGAGAGGTTGATTGATTGATATATTTTGTTTGCCTTTTGTAACATTAATGCATTTCTGCATTTCATACACAGTTCAATACGTAAGGCCAGGTCCATCAAGCCGAAGCTTTTATACAGACCTGAATAAAGAATTACACAAGTAGCGCAAATGTTTACACCCTGACTTGTTCCTATTTGAGCCGCCATTTTGCACATGATAGAGGTAATAATAGACTACTTGTTTTGTTGTTTGCAGCACATGACACAATAATGAGTGATGGAGTGTATAGTATGCTATACTGTGCCACATATATGTTCACATACGTGAACTTCTGCGAACACAAACACAGGTAGACACACTTACATAGATACCCACAAACATACATACCACAACATATAACTGCATACATACACACATTCATATGTACATGCACAGACACACACACTCACACATATGCAACCTGTATGCGAACATACATACGTACAGCATGATGCATACATGCGGGCACACAATACACGCACACACACACACACACACACACACACACACACACACACACACACACACACACACACACACACACACACACACACACACACACACACACACACACACACACACACACACACACACATGGCCACATACAAACCTGTGCACATACATACACATACTCACATACATACATAACAAATGTATGCATGGTTACATACATACTTTGCCGTAACATATGTTATATTAGCCAAGGTTTTCTATTAATGATATCATTGTTGGTGATGTACATACACACGTCCACAAGATGTGCACACCTGACATGTGTGTCTGTGTATCAACACATAACAGCACATGATTCACAGACATTGCTATGGTTAGCATTCATAGTTTAGAAGTAAGAAACATTTCACTTTGCTTTTAAACAAATTGACAGAGGTTAGTGATTTAATTTCGTGCGGGAGGCTGTTCCACTCTCTGACGCCGCGCACACTCACACTTCTCTATGCGTGGACAGTCCTACAGAGAGGAAGTTTGAGGTCATCTGGCCTTCTACTGTTATTAACATTGTTGGATAGTAATTCATAAGATGTATTATTGGGATATATGTAAATTGATTTGAAAAGAAATATACAAGTTTGCAAGAATATTATATCGGGGACTTTCAAAAGGTTGTGTTCACAAAATAGAGGATTAGTATGATCGTACCGTTTTTTATGAAATATTACTCTCATTATTTTCTTTCTGCGCAACAAATAACCTATCTAAGAGTGTTTTAAAAGCTCCCCCTGAAATTACCGAACAGTATATTACATGTGGATAAACAGTAGACATATATATTAATTTCAGACATTGGACAGTTATATTGTTTGTAATTGTGTACAAGACACCAGTTATTTGTGACAATTTACTACAGAGTTGATGTAGGTGCTGTTTTCATGTTAATCTATCATCTATTATTAAGCCTAGAAATGTTATGCAGTTAACTTTCCTCAAGAAATTTTTTTTTCTTTATATTAATATCAACTTCATTTACGTTTGTCAGACAAGACACCATCTAGAAAGTTTTAGACACGTTTAGTGTAAGTGTGTTGCTAGTTAATTAATACATGATTTAAAGTATTAACCATTTCCTCTATATTTTGTCCCTGGACGTATATATAATAATAGAAAATAAAAAGGAAGCTAGGGAAAGGGTGGAGAGAGAGAGAGAGAGAGAGAGAGAGAGAGAGAGAGAGAGAGAGAGAGAGAGAGAGAGAGAGAGAGAGAGAGAGAGAGAGAGAGAGAGAGAGAGAGAGAGAGAGAGAGAGAGAGAGAGAGAGAGAGAGAGAGAGAGAGAGAGAGAGAGAGAGAGAGAGAGAGAGATATTCGTATATTCGTGAGAAATATTCATGGCAAGAAGTAAATTCTTTCATACAAATGCGCCACATTAAGCACCTCCAGAGTAAGACTGTATAATTATCAGGCAGGAAGCGCGACAGTAAACACGTCAAGTCTATGGAGAAGGCAGGGCGTGTTTCACTTGCTGGTCTTGCCTCTCACTTTTTTTTTTTTTTTATGTTTGCTTTTTTTCTTTTCTTTTCTTTCTTGCATGGATTGACAAGGTGTGGAATAATAGTAAGAAAATATAAATGATAAAAAAAACTGAATTGGTGTTACTCCAGGTAATAATGCTGCTCTAACTACTACTACTACTACTACTACTACTACTATTACTACTCATACTACTACTACTACTACTACTAGTACTACTACTACTATTACTACTACTAGTACTACTAACATTCACCTATTACGACTCAGGAAACCTTTATTTTTCTCCAATCCTTTATACAAGGAGCTGCGTTTGGAAATGAAAATTCAAATAGCCGATCACAAAAATCAATTAGATGCAAAAAGATATTGGACCGCTCAACTTGAAACACTGGAGTAAACAATGCAATACATGTTTAATTTAGAGTCTGTGTAAAATGGTATTCTTACATTTGCATATAGCCACTATTTTTACTCACACTCTCATATCTTCTTGGCGAATGACAAACAGAGGAACATAAAAATATCTTTACAGTTGCCGCTTCCTTACATACACAGACAAAAAAAAAAGAGAGAAAAAAAAAGGCAATAATAATAAAACTAAATATGTTTCTGGAAGTGCATCAATACTTTTAAAACAACGAGTCACAGGAAGAGCAAAAACAGAAACAGCAAAGAATTCCAGAGTTTACCAATGATGGTGAGGAAAGATTGAAGATATTCCTTAACTCCTGGACTACTGAAAGCGAACGGAATAAAGGTGAAAGTCTTGTGTAGCGCCAGCGTGGGGAAGGAGAGACGCATGCTGATGGCAAATTCAGAAGAGCAGTAACCATAGAAATAACATCACAAGACAGACTTTCCCGATTTTTTTCCATCTTCATATACTTGTGTGCATTTTTTGTAGCATATCAGTGTATTTGCTCTGGTAAGCTCAGTAGGTATGAAATGTTCTCTAGGGTATGCATTAATTCGTCCATTTATTTATTTATTTATTTATTTATTCACTTATTTACTATCTATTTATTTTGTATTCTACTTCCATTACCACATCGTATTGAGAGGTACCTTTGTGACTCACTGTTTCCTTTACATTGAGAAATGACTTGTTTATTACAATACAGCATAAAGCAAGTGTCTGCAGTGAGCCAGACACTTTGTCAAGCAGCCTTACCTTACATGCACATGGAATAACACAGGCAAGCATGACAGGCTTCACTTAAATGTAAATCTACAAAGGTACACTGCGCTACAAAAACAGCTCCGTCCCCGTCACTCACCGGTAAATTGTGAGTGTGTCAGGAGGAGCTGCAAAAAGCCAGTCCTCGTCGTCTGGCCGCGAGGAAGGAAAAAGATCCCGCCGCTGCTGCATCCGACAACACAAACACAAAATCAGAGGACTGTGTTAAACCCTAAAGTTCTGATATTTTTGCCTAAAAAATTCCTCAATTGAATATTCCTGTTATTATGGAAAGTATTTTGTAATTGTATATCTTTCCTTTCTTCACTCATATACTCGTACATACAAAAGATATATACGAAAAAAAAAAAACGAACGCAAAAATGATAGCCAATTGTTAGGTTTCAACTGAATCTCTAAGTAAATATTTATACCAACAAGATGACACTGTTATAGAAAGTATACAGTTTCCTGTTCTTCTTTTTTTTTCTATGCATACACTAAAATAAGCACACGAAGACTGGAATACAGAAAAAAAATAGTTTGGAAAAGATTCTCGGTTAATCCTCAAAGGACTTTTTCCCTGTAAGATGTAATGAACAAATATATACAAAATTTATATTCTTTCTTCTTTCGTATACACATATATATATATATATATATATATATATATATATATATATATATATATATATATATATATATATATATATATATATATATATATATATATATATATATATGTATATATACCCTAGGAAAGCAAAAAAAATGGGAGGCAAAACAACGCTTTAGAAAAAAGGTTTAAATTAATCCTTCAATGGATGATAATACTACTGACACGATATCTTGGAAGCTGTATCATTAGCATGATATTTATTGTATTGGAGAATGTGATTATTTGTTTGAAGAAGTGAATCATTTCATTGTGTTTTTCTTGCGTTGCGCATTTGGAGCGTCATTTTGTTTCCCATCCTTCCCAGTCAGCTGGCTGACAGGACAGGAGGATATTACTATATGCCGCTCAGAGGTGACTAGTTGTCGGGAGTGGTTGGGTGTTACCTGGTGATGGAGCCGTGGTACGAAGGTATGTATAGTGATAAGGATTGAAAAACTATTAGTGTTTAATTCATGGAAATAATGGTGATATTATACGTGAACATAGTGATTGTTGTCTCTGCCCCTTTCGGGTTTGCTTTGGTTGTGAAGCAGATTATTTATTGAATATACGGACAACTGCAGGCGCAGCGTGCAGTTACAGTAGCACATATGGTAACGAGAGGGTGCTTTGCTACAGGGGTTTCAAGGCTCGTGATGGTGAGGCGATTGAAGTGAGTTGATATAAATTTGTTGTATGTGTGTCACGAGGTGCAATAGTGGGGGATGTGTGGGTTAAAAAATTGTTTAGCTCTAGCTTGATGTCCAGGTGAAAATTGTAAATTTGTTCCCTATGTGACGTTGTATTTATGTAATATATCTATATGATCTCACATGGAATTATCATGCACTTGTGTTTGAGTTATATAACAGCAGTCTGCTATTTTTTGTGGGAGGTTGTGTTGAATAGTGTGATGGTATGGTTGTGTTGCACAGTGTGTTAATATTATGGTGTTTGTCACAGGATTTTTGTAGCATCGTTATGTTTATTACTTTTATATGATCAAGATCACTGTGTTGCAGGTTGAAACTTTTTCTACAGTAAACAACTGTTCCAACTTGGGGTCCATCCTTGATCCCCCAGTACACTTACCAAAACGATAAAACTGATGCAAAACACACTTTATGGAGAAAAAAAAAAAAAAAAAACATTACCAAAAAGTATATTTAGTGTTTTTGAGGTTTGTACGTACAAAAACGCCAAAATACATACTAAGTACCTTGAATGGGGAAAGGAGAAAACATTACAAGAAACACGTATTATGAGTGTTTCTCAGCTTCTTAGGAACCGAAACGCTAAAACGTGTGATTAGCACTCTATATGGAGAAAAAAAAATTACCAGGAACGTATGTTTTGAGATTGTTTCATATTTTTAAGTGATATAACGGAAAAAAATCCATGCAAAGCAAACTACGAGTATATGGGGAAAAATCATATTCTTCCGTAGAAAAACGCCAAAATGCATGCAAAGCATAGATGTTAAGGATCAAAATGCTAAATAGCATGGAATGCAAACTATTCGAGGAAACAAAACAACGTTACCAAAAACGATCCTTTTTATTTATTTTTTGTTACTTCTATACAAAAACATTTAAAACTCATGGAAAACAATCTTTATAAAAAAAATATATATATATATATTAACAAAAAAAAAAAAAAAAGTATTTTGAGTGTTTTTTAGCTTCTTACATTCAAAAACACCAAAAATTGATACAAAGTAGCCTATAAAAAAGAAACGAGATAACGAGAGACGTGTATAATGAGTGTTTTTGAGTTTCTTAGGCACCAAAACGGTAAAAAAAAAAACGAATGAACAGTACTCTATATGGTGAAACAGAAAAAAAAAGTGCATTTTGAGTGTTTCACACTGATAGGTACCAAAAAGCAAAAATGCATGTAAGGTATCCTATATGGGAAAAAAAAAGACATTTCCAGAATAGGATCTTTTGAGACTTTACGAGCGTATTAGGTACCAAAAAAGCTAAGAAGTATGGAAATTAACCGATGCGAAAATATATGAAAAAAAAAAAAAAAAAAAAAAAAAAAAAAAAAAAAAAAAAATATATATATATATATATATATATATATATATATATATATATATATATATATATATATATATATATATATATATATATATATATACATATATATATATATATATATATATGTATATATATATGTATATATATGTATATATATATATGTATATATATATATATATATATATATATATATATATATATATATATATATATATATATATATATATATATATATATATATATATATATATATATATATATATATATATATATATATATATATATATATATATATATGCACACATTACGAAAAACATATATCTTGAGTGTTTTTTTAGTTTCTTAAGTACAAATAAGCTAAACAGCAATCGAAAATCACTTGATGGAGAAACAAAATAACATAACCAAAAACAAGCATTTTGTGTTTTTGAGCTTCTTACAAAGACGCCAAAATGCATGGATAGTACATTGTATGGGGGAACGAAAGGATACTACGAGGAACGTGCATTATGAGTTTTTTGAGCTTCTTAGGTACCAAAACGTAAAGACGCATGAATTGCACTTTATATGAAAAAAAAAAAGATAATATTACAAAAAAAAAAAAACGTATTTTGAGTGTATTTCACATTGTTATATAGCAAAACAACAATTTTTTTTTAAACACCTTATATTTGGAAAGGAAACGTGATTTCCAGAAACGTTTTATGAGCGTGATATACACGATAAAAAAACAAAAACTATAAAAATAATAGAATTACCCCTATATGAGAAAAAAAAAAATTACCAAAAACGTCTATTTTCAGTGTTTTTGAGCTCTTTACCTACCATCTTACTGAAACACATGGAAAAAATAACTTTATGGAGAAATAGTATAACTTTACCAAAAGGAACGTGTACTTTGAGTGTTTTTTAGCCTTGCAGATAACTCCAAAATTCATGCGAAGTACTTTATATGAGAAAATGAGAAGACATTACGAAGCAACGTGCATTATAAGGGTTTCTGATCTTCTAGGTACCGAAATGTTAGAATGGTTTAACATTACTCCATATCGAGAAAGAAAACAATATTGTCAAAAACATGTATTTCAAAAACGCCAAAATATACTCAAAACGTGCATTTTGCCGAAAAAAAGAGAAAAGAAACGAGAAAAAAAAGAAAAAGCAACGAGAAAAGAAACGAGACCTACAGAAACGTGTGTTTTAGGAGCATTTGAGCGTGTTAGGACCCAAACGCTAAAAACCATGGAAATCACCCTATATAGGAATATAAAACAACATTAAAAAATCTTATCTATTGAGTGTTTTTGAACTCTTATCGTACCAAAACACTAAAACTAGTGCAAAACACCCTTTATACAGAAATAATAATATTATGAAAAAACAAGAATTGTGAGTGTTTTGAGCTTGTTACATACAAAAATGAGAAAATGCATGCAGAATACTCTACGCGGAGAAACGAAAGGACATTACCAGAGATGTGTATTATGAGTTTTTTTTTTTCTTTTTAACTTATATACCAAATCGCTGATACACATGATTAGCAGTCTATATGGAGAAACAGAACAACATTAGCAAAAACGTGTATTTTTTTGTATTTCACATTGTTAGGTACCTAAACGCGAAAATGCATGCAGAACACTCCAGAAACATGTCTTCTGAGTGTTCAGCACTAAAACGCAAAAAAAAAAAAAAAAGCACCCTATATTGGAAAAAAAAAGAAATATTAGCAAAAAAGTTTTATTTTTCAGTGTTTTGAGTTAGTTACGAACCAAAACACAAAACCGCATGCGAAACACTTTATGGAGAAAGACTAACATTACTAAAAAATAAGTATTTTCAGTATTTTCTGCTTGTTATGTAGAAAACGACAAAATGCTTGGAAAGTACCCAGAAAACATTATAAAAAAGAGTATTTTTGCTTTTTATGTAACTATACGTTTTTATACGTAATAAGCAAAAACGCTAAAATGAATGCAAAACACATTTCATGGGGAACCAGGAAACATTATAAAAAGTGTGTTTTGCTTGTTACGTATAAAAACGTATAGTTACGTAAAAAGCAAAAAACACTCTTTTTCATAATGTTTTCTGGTTCTCCATAGAAGGTGTTTTGCATTCATTTAGCGTTTAGGTTCGTAAGCAGCTCAGAAACGCTGAGGAGACGTTTTTTGGTAATACATTTTTATTTATTTATTTTTTTCCATATAAGTTCCTTTCCCTGCATTTTAACGTTTTCATATAAACACTAAAAAGACACATTTCTGGAAATCTCGTTTCCCTTTCCTCATATAGGGTACGTTTTGGCATCTAACAATCTGAAATACACTAAAAATGCACGATTTTGGTAATGATGTTCCGTTTCTCCATGTGCCGGGGCTATTCATGCGTTTTCGAATTTTGGTACCTGAGAAGCCCATGATACACAATTTTAGTAATAATCTCATAATACATTATTTTCTTAGAATCTTTTTTTTCCTTATATAGGATACTTTGCATGCATGTTGCTATTTATCTGCGTAACAAGCTGAAAACACTTAAAATACTTTTTACGATGTGGAATACACTAAAAATGCACGTTTTTGGTAATGATTTTATGTTTCTCCATATCGTGGTCTATTCATGCGTTTTCGTGTTTTGATACCTAAGAAGCTCATAATACACAATTTTCGTAATGTTATTTTTTCCTTCTATAAGGTACATTACAAGCATGTTGCTACATTTAACGTAGCAAGCTGAAAACACTTGTTTTAAATACCAAAATACTTGTTTTTGCTAATGTTGTTCAATTTCTCCATAAAGAGTGTTTTTCATGCGTTTTAGCGTTTTGTACGTAAGAAGCTAAAAAAAAAAACAGTTTTTGTAAAGTTGTTTTATATTCCAATATAGTGTGATTTCCATGCTCCTCAGCGTTTTTGGTGTCTAACAACCTCAAAAACACTCAAAAAGGCATGTTTCGTTCCCCCATATAGGAGCTTTTTGCATTCATTTTAGCGTTGTTTGTACCTAACAAAGGGAAAAAACTCAAAGTACATGTTTTGGTGAAGATATATTCTTTTTCCTTGAAGTGTTTTTTTTTTTTTACATGTATTTCAGCGTTTTCGCACGTAAGTAGCTCAATAACATTGAAAGAAAACGCTCTTGTTAATATTATTTTGTTATCCCGTATAGGATGGCTTCCATTTTTTATTTTTTTTATTTTATCATTTTGGTGCCTATTAACCTTATAAACACTTAAAAGACACATTTCTGGAAATTTCGTTTCCTTTCCCCATAAAAGATGTCTTGCATGTATTTTAGTGTTTTTGTACCTAGCAGAGAGAAATACGCTCAAAATACTCATTTTTGGTAATGAGGTTCTCATTCGCCATATCAAGTGCTATTCAGGAGTTTTTCCGTTTTGGTACTTAAGAAGCTCATAAACACTCATAAAACAGTATTCTCGTAATATCTTTTCGTTTTCCCATGTAGAATAGTTTGGATGCTTTTTGGCGTTTTTCTACGTAACAATCTCATAAACATTCAAAATATTTGGTTTTGGTAATGTTATCATATTTTTCCATAGATGATGTTTTGCATGCGTTTTAGCATGTAAAGAAAAAAGACACGATTTTGTAATTTTGTGTTATATTCTTACATAAGAATTGATTCTTATGTTAGATTGATTTCAAAGCTTTTTAGTGTTTTGGGTCCTAAAACGCTCAAAAACACTAAAAAGACACGTTTCTAGTAATGTCGTTTTGTTTCTCCATATAAGAGGTTTGCAGGCATTTTGAAGTTTTGTACCTAACAAAGTGAAAACATTTAAAATTCACAATTTTTGGTAATGCTCTTTTTTTTTCTGTTTCTCCAAATAGAGTTATATTCATGCATTTTAGCATTTTGGTACCTGAGAAGCTCATAAACACACATAATACACGTTTCTTGCAATGCCTTTTCGTTTCCCTATATATGGTACCTTGTATTGATTTTGGCGCTTTTCTACGTAACAACTTCACAAACACTCATAATACTAGTTTCTGGAAATATTATGTTTCTCCATAAAGGGTATTTACCATGCATTTTACCGTATTGGTATGTAAAGAGCTGAAAAAAGAAAAAAATTGGTAATGTTTTATTTTCCCATATAGGGTGCTTTCTATGGATTTTAGCGTTTTGGTGCCTAGCACGCTCAAAACAATCAAAAGATATGTTTCTGGAAATCTCGTTCCTTTCTCCATATAGGGAGCTTTGCATGCATTTTGGTGTTTTGGTACCGAACATTGTGAAATAACTCAAAATGAACGTTTTTTTTGTAATGTTGTTCTGTTTGTCCATATAGAGTGCTATACATGTGTTTTCGCAATTTGTTTGTACCAAAGAAGCTCAAAAACAATCATAATAGACGTTTTTCGTAATTTTCTTTCGATTCCCCATATAGGGTACTTTCCTTGCATTTTGGCGTTTTCATACGTAACAACCTCAAAAACACTCAAAATACTTGTTTTTGGTAATGTTATTATGTTCCTCCATAAAGGGTATTTTCCATACGATTTAGTGTTTTGCTTCGTAAGTATGTGTATATATATATATATATATATATATATATATATATATATATATATATATATATATATATATATATATATATATATATATATATATATATATATATATATATATATATATATATATATATATATATATATATATATATATATATATATATATATATATATATATATATATATATATATATATATATATATATATATATATATATATATATATATATTTTTTTTTTATGTAGGAACGACACTGGCCAAGGGCAACAAAAAATTTATAAAAAAATTGCCCACTGAAATGCCAGTCCCATAAAAGGGTCAATGCAGTGGTCAAAAATTGGTGGATAAGTGTCTTGAAACCTCCCTTTTGAAGGAATTCAAGTCATAGGAAGGTGGAAATACAGAAGCAGGCAGGTAGTTCCAGAGTTTACCAGAGAAAGGGATGAATGACTGAGAATACTGGTTAACTCTTGCGTTAGAGAGGTGGACAGAATAGGGGTGAGAGAAAGACGATAGTATCGTGCAGCGTGGACGCGGAAGGAGGTGAGGCATGCAGTTAGCAAGATCAGAAGAGCAGAGAGAGGCTGAAGACAGTCAGTTAGAGGAGAGGAGTTGATGAGACGAAAAGCTTTTGATTCCACCCTGTCTAGAAGAGCAGTATGAGTGGAACCCCCCAGACATGTGAAGCATACTCCATACATGGACGGATAAGGCCCTTGTACAGAGTTAGCAGATGGGGGGGTGAGAAAAACTGGCGGAGACGTCTCAGAACACCTAACTTCATAGAAGCTGTTTTAGCTAGAGATGAGATGTAAAGTTTCCAGTTCAGATTACAAGTAAAGGACAGACCGAGGATGTTCAGTGTAGAAGAGGGGGGCAGTTGAGTGTCATTGAAGAAGAGGGGATAGTTGTCTGGAAGGTTGTGTCGAGTTGATAGATGGAGGAATTGAGTTTTTGAGGCATTGAACAATACCAAGTTTGCTCTGCCCCAATCAGAAATTTTAGAAAGATCAGAAGTCAGGCGTTCTGTGGCTTACCTGCGTGATATGTTTACCTCCTGAAGGGTTGGACGTCTATGAAAAGAGGTGGAAAAGTGCAGGGTGGTATCATCAGCGTAGGAGTGGATAGGACAAGAAGTTTGGTTTAGAAGATCATTAATGAATAATAAGAAGAGAGTGGGTGACAGGACAGAACCCTGAGGAACACCACTGTTAATAGATTTAGGAGAAGAACAGTGACCGTCTACCACAGCAGCAATAGAACGGTCAGAAAGGATACTTGAGATGAAGTTACAGAGAGAAGGATAGAAACCGTAGGAGAGTAGTTTGGAAATCAAAGCTTTGTGCCAGACTCTATCAAAAGCTTTTGATATGTCCAAGGCAACAGCAAAAGTTTCAGCAAAATCTCTAAAAGAGGATGACCAAGACTCAGTAAGGAAAGCCAGAAGATCACCAGTAGAGCGGCCTTGACGGAACCCATACTGGCGATCAGATAGAAGGTTGTGAAGTGATAGATGTTTAAGAATCTTCCTGTTGAGGATAGATTCAAAAACTTTAGATAGGGAGGAAATTAAAGCAATAGGACGGTAGTTTGAGGGATTAGAACGGTCAACCTTTTTAGGAGCAGGTTAAGTATAGGCAAACTTCCAGCAAGAAGGAAAGATAGATGTTGACAGACAGAGCTGAAAGAGTTTGACTAGGCAAGGTGCAAGCACGGAGGCACAGTTTCGGAGAACAATAGGAGGGACCTCATCAGGTCCATAAGCCTTCCGAGGGTTTAGGCCAGCGAGGGCACGGAAAACATCATTGCGAAGAATTTTAATAGGTGGCATGAAGTAGTCAGAGGGTGGAGGAGAGGGAGGAACAAGCCCAGAGTCATCCAAGGAAGAGTTTTTAGCAAAAGTTTGAGCAAAACCTTTATATATATATATATATATATATATATATATATATATATATATATATATATATATATATATATATATATATATATATATATATATATATATATATATATATATATATATATATATATATATATATATATATATATATATATATATATATATATATATATATATATATATATATATATATATATATATATATATATATATATATATATATATATATATATATATATATATATATATATATATATATATATATATATGAAATGCACTAAAAATACATGTTTTTTTTTTTTCTCAACGTTGTATTGTTTCTCAATATAGAGTGCTATTAATGCCGTTTAGCGTTTCCGAACCTAAGAAGCTCAAAAACACTCATGATACTGGTTTCTCGTAATGACTATTCGTTTCCCCATATAGTGTACTTTGCCATTTTGCCGTTAAAAAACACACAAAACACTTGTTTTTTGGTAATGTTATTCTTTTCCACCACAAAGAGTACTTTGTGTGCTTTTTCTCGTTTTGGTACGCAAAACAAAATCGCTAAAAACAAGAGTTTTTTTGTTATGTTGTTTTGTATTCCTATATATGGTGATTTCCATTTTTTTATATATTTTTATTTATTTATTTATTTATTTATTTATTTATTTATTTATTTATTTATTTTGCGTCTTGGTGCCAAACACGCTCATACTGAAAACACGTTTGTGGAAATGTCGTTTATTTTACCCATATATGTTTTTTTTTCTTTCATGCATTTTGGCGTTTTGGTACTTAATAATGTTAAATACATTCAAAATACACGTTCATGGTAATGTTATTTTCTCCATATAGAGTGCTGTTCATGCGTTTTTTTTAGCGTTTTGGTAATAAGCTAATATGCTAATAATAAGCTCAAAACACTTATAAAACACGTTTCTCGTAATGTTTTTTTCGTTTCTTTTAGTGTACTTTGCCTGCATTTTTCCTTTTTCTACGTAACAGGTAAAAAAAAAAAACTGAAAAATACTTTCTTTTTTTTGGTAATGTTTTACTATCAAAGGTGTTTTGCATGCCTTTTAGCGTTCTGGTAAATAAGACGAAAACTATCAAAAGACACGTTTTTTTGTAATGTTTTGCATTTCAACATAGGTTGATTTCCATGCTTTTTAGCGTTTTGCTGTTTAGCACGCTAAAAAAAACACCCAAAAGACACGTTTCTGGTAATGTCGCTTCGTTTTCCCTATATAAAAGTTTTTGCATGCATTTTGCCGTTTTGTTACCTGACAATGTGAAAAACACTCAAAATACTCGTTTTTCGTAATGTTCTGTTTCTCTATTTAAAGTAAATACCTCAAAACTGTAAAAAAGTCGTTTTTGGTAATGTTGTTTTGTTTTCCCATATATGGTGTTTCCATGCTTTTTCAGCATTTTGTTGCTTAATATGATTATAAACATTTTTTGAGCCTAATAATGTGAAATACACTAAAAATATTCGTTGTTGGTAATGTTATTCTTTTTCTTAATGCGTTTTATCGGTTTGGTGCCTAAGAAGGTCAAAAACACCCATTATACACGTCTCTCGTAATGTCCTTTTGTTTCCCCATATACTTTGCTTTTTCATGCAGTTTGGAGTTTTATTACGTAACAAGCTCAAAAACACTTAAAATAAATGTTTTTGTAATATTATTCTGTTTCTCGATAAGAGGTGTTTTAGCTTTTTGGTACGTAAGAATTTGGAAAGCACTCAAAAGACATGTTTCTGGACATTTAGTTTCCTTTCCACATCTATAGTGCTTCTCATGGATTTTGGCGTTTTCGTACCTAACAATCTGAAGTACACTGAAAATACTTCTACTTGTTAATGTTATTCTGTTTTTCCATATAGATTTCTATTTAGGCGATTTAGTGTTTTGGTACCGTAGATGATAAAAAAAAAGTCGTAATACGCATTTCTTGTTTTATTTATCTATTTTTTTTTTTCGTTTTCCCATATCAGATGCTTTGTATGGATTTTTGCGTTTTTCTGTGTATTAAGCTCAAAAACTATTAAAATACTTGTTTTTGGTAGTGTTTTTTTTTTTTTTTTGTCTGGGTGTTTTACATGTTTTAAGCGTATCAATACGCAAGAAGCTGATAAAGACTTAAAAACAAGTTTCTGGTAATGTTTTTTATTCCCATATAGAGTGCTTTCCATTCTTTTTTACCGTTTTTCTGCCTAACATGTACAAAAACACTCATAAGATAGGCATAATGTAATGTCGTTTCGTTTCCCAGGGGGCTTTGCATTGATTTTGGGGTTTTGGTACCTAACAATGTAAAATATATGAAAAATATCATGTTTTTCCATATAGAGTGGTATTAACGCATTTTCGCGTTTTGGTATCTAAAAAGATTAAAAACACTTATGATAAACGTTTTTCATATCCTAGTCTATTGTCTACGGCTAAACTGTTCATATTATTTAAGAGAGGTAACAGACGGGAACCTCGTAATTACCGTGGTGTGACTATTATTAATTGTCTCGCTAAACTCTTTGATATGGTACTGTTTGCGCGACTGGAGAGATGGTTCAAACCATACAGGGAGCAGGCTGGAGCACAGAAAGATCGTGGCTGCATTGAGCATATCGTAACATTAAGATTATTAACTGATATGGCTAAAAGGAAGAAAAGGAAACTTTTTGTAATGTTTGTGGACTTAACTCAGGCTTACGATCTGGTACCTAGAAGTATGTTATTTACAGTTCTGAAACGGTTGGGTTGTGGTAGTGTTATGCTGGCGGCACTTGTTGCTATGTACGCGGTAACGAACAGTGTCATCGGTTCAGTGATAGTAGCAGCCACGGTCGGGGTGCGTCAGGGTAGCTCAACATCTTGTCTGCTCTTTGTCCTGTACGTTAATGACCTGATTAAGATTATCAAAGAAAATAGTAATCCTGATGGTTTCTTGTCTTGGCTACATATTTTAGTCCTAATGGATGATACGGTGCTCCTTGCAACAACCAAAGATAATTTAATCAATAAAGTAACATTGCTAAAACAGTACTGCGATAGCTATGGCATGAAGATCAATGCAACAAAAACAAAATTCTTTGTTATATGTGGTACAGAACACGACAGAGAGGCAGTAAGAGTAGATGACCTGGTGGTGGAGTCGTGCGCACAGTACACCTATCTTTGCTCACCATTTACAGCTGACGGTTCCGTGTCAGCGGCAGTCGCGGCTCACATGCAGGCAAAGATGGCACACTTTAACAAATTTGTTTTATTCTTAAAGAAGAATTGTGACTGGCCCTTTATCGTAAAGAAGAGAATATTTGATGCTGCTCTCATGTCAGCCGTGCTGTATGGGTGTGAGTCGTGGCTGAACGCTGACTTAAAACCAGCCACAAAAATCTACAACTGGGCATTAAAACAGCTACTTGGAGTTAGGAAGACCACCTGCAATGATATGTGTTACATTGAATCTGGATATCCACCTTTAAAAGATCTTGTACGAAGTAGACAAAGAAAGTTCTTCACTAAAGTGTGGCGAGAAAGATCTGTAATGAATGACGATCCCCTAATGTTGGTAATACATAAAGTACTGGACACTAGATATACTACGAGAACATATGTACACGGATTGATTTTTAATAATTTAGATGATATCATATTAACAACAGAATCACTAAAGAACGATATTTTGAGATCCGAATCATCTAGGAGAATGACTTACCGAGAAATCAATCCGGGTTTATCTGTTCACGAGGTTTACCGTGTAAGGGATAGTATACCAGAAAGAGAGAGGATGTCATTTACACAGTTTAGGTTGTCAGCTCACTCTTTAGCGGTGGAGACTGGCAGATGGAATAGGAGGGGACGTGGTCGTCTACCTATAGAGGAGAGATTGTGTCCATGTGGCTGTATACAGACGGAAACACATGTGGTACAAGATTGTCCTAGTACACAACATGTGAGAGATAGTCATGATTTTGTAACTATTCAAGATATTTTTTCTGAGCAATATTCTAATATGGATCAGTGTAAAATTGTTCACCTAATTCTGTCTTCATATAACTAAGTAGAAAAAAATAACGGCTATATAGTCAGAATATAATTCTAACATTTTAACATTTTTATACAATCTAGCTTATTAGTTCATTTTTATCACTTGTGTCAGTAAAAAGTAAAATCTGTACTTAGAAATAATCTAAAAGAGTACTTCTGTTTGTTTAACTAGGATGTCAGTACGTTGAACGACATTGTTTACTCATGTTATTGAAGCTGACGCGAATATAGTATTAAATAATGTAGTAATTATCAGCAACCATTGCCCTGTAAGTAGTTTTAACACACCGGGAGAGACTCCATCTGGACCGCATGCCTTGTCTGGCTTAATATTGTCTATTTGCTTCTGAACTTCCTCTTGACTTATCTGGTCATCTAGAATTGGAATATTTACTGGTAAATGATTTCCGTCATCTAAATTATCTGCCACAGTAGGATTCAATACTTCCTCATAAAATTCTTTAAATTCCTGATCAGAAGGACGACCATCTTCCTTACAATCACCCTGATATTTACCCTTCCAATCTATCGCCCTCCATACTCGTGAATCATCACGGTCCTGTAGGAGTCTGTCCCAGCGGTCAGTGTATGTCCTGTCATGTACATCATTACCTTCACCTGCCGCCGTCTCGCCACGGCTCCTACTGCAACATTCGTACAACACTTCAGACACCTTTTCTGCAAACTCATCTACAGTGACATCATTACCATCCACATGCACATTAGAAATTAAATTAGAGAACATATCATGATTAATCTGATTGAATTTTATAGGTTTACTCGTCATCTTAGCACGCTCCGCAGTCCCCAGTAGTGATGCATGACCGCCTAAATGGTAGGCACGCCGTAACACATGGTCAAGATTGACTTTATTCAAGCATAATTGGACCGCTATCGGAGCGTGATCTGATGGCAAGTGTTCTGTCTGGTGAACCTGAAACAAATCAATATTCCTGACTAACTTCTCTGACGCTATACAAACATCCAACTCGGAAATCCATGTGCTATCTTTCTTAAATGTCAGATTGCTTACAAAGTGCTTCTCACGAGTTTTCAGATTGTTGATCACAATTAAGTTATTGTCTTTACAAACTGATGCTAAGGCATAAGCGTTATCATTGGGAGTATTTACATCATCTGGTATGAGTGGATATGCATATTCAGTATTATTGGCAATATCTCTTACAGCTTTGCCCAACCTCGCATTTACATCACCTAATATTAAACACTTATCACAGTTGTTTTCCATGAGCTTCTCGTGTATAGCTGCAAATGACTCGTGAGAGAAGTACAGTGAGTCACTTGGGAGTATGTAGCAGGCACCAAACATTACTCCAGGTACACAACTCAGTTCAAACCACACCTGGTCACACATGCTCGTATCCACTCTTATTACATCTTCACTGAGACAGTTTTTTATCCTAACAGTTGTTCCGCCACGATGAGCTGCGTTCTGATTGTAGATCATGTAAGAAACATAGCCAGGCAAGCATACACGTAGCGATGTTTTCACTTCATTCAGTGCCACAATTTCATATTTCAGTAACATATCCTCCACATTCTTCTTTTCTAACTTAGTTTTGCAACCGTTAATATTCCAAGACAAGATTTTAAGAACTCTACACACACACACACACACACACACACACACACACACACACACACACACACACACACACACACACACACACACACACACACACACACACACCTGTCACTTCACTCAAGAAGATGGAGTGTGAGGAGAACTATGCAGCCCTGCAATTCTGAACAGTTGTATGGGCCTGAAGACAAATGGTTGTTAACCCTCTAATAGTTTCGGTACTGTCTGACGTCGCCTGTCAACAGGACCCTGCTGGGGATAGTAGTATGTTGCTATTGGCAGATTATTATACTTGTGTGATATATCTGTGCATAAAAGCCAAGAAAATACAGTAAATTTATTGTCTTCAACATGGGCAGAAACTTAGATCATCCTTATGAATTGAATTTAAAGGATGGAAAACTCTAACACCTTTTTTTTTTTTCAGTTTTTTAAGATTGGTTCTCCTAAATTATCAAAGTTAAGTTGGTGCCTCTTAACAAAGGATTTGGTTTGTAGACGCAAGATATAAATAAATTGATTGATTGATTAATGACTGGAGTAATAATGAAAATATAGATACACAAAATTGTTATGAGCTAAAGCATTACTGGACATTTTTTTTTATTTAATTATTTTTATGGACAAGGTCATAAAAGAAGAAAAGGTATTCGTTTCGCCTTCATCTTCCCCTCCTTGCATTACATAAAGCATATCCCGCCCTGGAACCAGTCACAGTGTGTCCCGAGTATTGGCGCGGCGTCATCAATAAATACCTCGGCATCGGGAATAGAGCGTTGGTTTCATCTATCTGAAGTTAAAAGAGATGTGTGTTTAACTGTTTCATGGAGTATTTTGTTATAATTTGAAGAGCTGGAGCACCCTGAATCACACTTAGCAGTACTTCAGACGCTACTCATAATGTCAATGTGTTTTCTTACTTTTTATTTGTTTATTAATTTAATTTCATGTAGCGCAAGTTGTATTATCACTAAGAGTAAATTAATCTTCTTTTTTTTTTTCATTTAGTTAACACTACGCCACTCGTTTCCTTAAATATTTACAGTTAATTGCTGATTGTGATTGCCGACACTTATTTATCATGGGAATTAAAGCATAAACCAACAAGAAATCCACAGTTTTGAATAGAATGAGGTTGTATTAGAATAATGGCGAAAGAGAAAATTGTGACTACATATTGTTTGGCAAATGTCAGCTATATGCCACGTAATTCTGTTTGTCATGTTTCAGTCAGTCAGCTATGAACCTTATATCACCAGAAATGAAAGAAAAGAGTTGCATGGCTTTCATGTTGTGATGGAATTAACTACAAATACAATTTCACCCGTGTGAGTGGTGTTTTTTTTTTTTTTCTCATCTGACCGAAAAACGCCAAGATATGGAAAATTATTTAAGTGTTAGTGAACATTAATGTATTCGTGGTGACGGTTTGTCTCAGTTGTCTCCCTTTAATGAGAATGTAGGCAGGGTATTCTATTCGTATTAGCTTGGAGATGTATTATGTTCAGGCCTTCAGAGCGTTCCTGGATTTTAATGAGTGCAAGAGGCTCAGTCTCTCCCAGGAATATATTGGCTGCACCAAAGAGTCGCCTCTAATAAATTAAAAGTAAATCATGTCAAATTATACTTTAGAAGAAATTAAAAACACTTTTATGAATATCAGTCCCTGATTCTTTGCCTTAAAAATAAAAAATAAATGCTTTAAAAAATGCAAGAAATATTTTTATAGCGTTCAAATTCCTTGGTTAGACTGATTCTTAAAGTGTTCAGCAAAGTGAGGCTCATGGGGAAGGGTAGAAAGACAGTAGCGTCATTATATGGATACACGTTCTTTGTATAATTCTTATCATGTGCCCTGAATTTTTTTTAGTAATATAAAATATTGCACATACAGCAAAATGACAAATAAACCTTGCAGCTAGCAGTCGATGATGTCGGCCATTGATGTCTAATATGTAGAGAGTTATGTTTAATTAAACCATAGAAAGTAGAGAGGGCTTTCCTCACGAAAGCTCGAAATGTTACATCGACATCATATATTTACTTAAGTTTATGTAGAAAGTTTTATCTTGAACCTCCATTTTCTACTACAACTCATACCTGGCTATTGAAAGTTGAAGGAGAATCAAATACCAGCAGGTAGTTCTCGGCATTGTGGAGATCATGTACTTGTACACAATTAATAACACATCACCATTTTCTTATTACTTGCACTCGTAGAGAATGAATAGTGGAGCATCTATTAGAAATGTGATGCAAGGGAGTAGGACATGGTGCCACCGCTGGCATTGCTTTTACAGAGGATTTTCAAGAGTAGCAGGGTTTCCTTCATACACTTCCCTGCATATAACTGTAGTGACAATACTTCCGTGGTGAAAAGGACTAGCAGGCAGAGGAAAAAAAATATAGGTCAAGCAAGACGTGAATGTATTAATAGAGAAAAATATTTGTATCACCGATCAAATGTGTGTGTGTGTGTGTGTGTGTGTGTGTCTGTTTATGTAGGAGGGACACCGGTCAAGGGCAACAAAAATCCAATTAAATAAAAACAAAAAATAGACCCACCGAGATGCCGGTCCCCGAATAGTGTCCAAAGAGATAGTAAAATATTGAAGGATACGAGTGTCTTGAAACCTCCCTCTTGAAGGAGTTAAGTCATAAGAAGATGGAAATATAGAAACAGGCAGGGAGTTTCCTTTTTCGCCTTGTAATGTTTTTGCTGCGTTATATTAGGATCACACAAGCCTCGCCTCTTTTTGAAATGTTACTGGCCACCTCGCTGCTCACCCTTCTTTACGGTTTTGTCAATGAATGAATGTGGGTACTCACACATAGGAATACGAGGAAGGTTATATCACTAGACCTGTTGCCTCAAGCAGAGACCTAGGATGCTAAGACTGAGTGCCGAATGAGAGCATTGTCTAATAATGGCAACAATTCAGTCTCCCTTCGTTGTCTATTGAAAAATAAATTTATTAATTAGAAAATTAAATCCATAATAGATAAGGATTGTGTGTGTGTGTGTGTGTGTGTGTGTGTGTGTGTGTGTGTGTGTGTGTGTGTGTGTGTGTGTGTGTGTGTGTGTGTGTGTGCGCGCGCATTAACGTACACATGCCTGTACTTACTATGTCAGTGTTAAGATGTCGGAAATATATGACAATTATATACCAGAAAATGCAACAAAATAGGTGAAAATAATTGAGAAGAGAATGTATGCGCATCAAACTCGTATTAATGTACGTTCATGAGATTTTAGATATCAGTTTGAGATGTTAAGTTATTATAGATACACACACACACACACACACACACACACACATGTTTGTTACCGTTACATCCCTGTCTCGGAGAGGGAGGAAATCGGCTAGCACAAGCCGCTGACCTTGGCTAACAAAACAGGTTTCTTTGTCGCTCGTAAACCTGTCAGGACCTTTATCTTTATTCAGCTTACGTTTAGGAGGCTTGAAATATGCCACGTTAACTTCATGTAACGTGATTCGTAAGTTCATGCTTACAATAAAAATCAGTACCCAATGAGATTCCTTTGCATTGTGAAGAGAATACAGCAATCATTTGTGATTTTTTTTTTTTTTGATAACTTGGATGATTCCAAGTAGAAACGCTTAAGAATTCGGTTTAATAACAATGCTGCTCAAGAAAACTTACATTAAATCTTAAATTGGTGGGGGGGCGTGGCAGGAAGTGAAAATGATCGCGTTGATAACGCTGCAGTAGTAGGGAAAGTATTCAGGATGCTGTTCTCACCACGAGGAAGAAAAAAAAATATACTCGTATATCGCGTATATATATATATATATATATTACTTATGAGGATGTTGTTGGCAGCAGTGGGTACCGATTTGTCTAAGTAGGTCACATTGAGGAGCTATCTTATGAGTGTGTCAGAAGGGTGAAGGCCTGAAGGAGGAATACATTTTTTATAAGATGACCTGATTTTTTTTTTTCAATAGTTTATACAAATCGTACTTCATATTTGCTAATTCAATTTTGATTAGTAAAAACTTATGTAAAGAAAAATAGAATATAGTTGGAGTGTTCTACTCTTCAACATACTTCACTTACCTCAGTCTTTGAAGTTAGCAGAGTCACAACAAAGCAGTCCGAAGGTCACATAGCGATTTTAAAATTATACTAATGGTATGTTAAGTAAAATTGTCAATGTAACAAGACATGTCATGCGTTGGGCAACACTGCGTAGTGGTAAACAATGGTTAGAATATTTTTCATAAGAATGTATCTCTGCAGGTGTTCGGACAGCAGCTCACAAAAAGAGAGAGAGAGAGAGAGAGAGAGAGAGAGAGAGAGAGAGAGAGAGAGAGAGAGAGAGAGAGAGAGAGAGAGAGAGAGAGAGAGAGAGAGAGAGAGAGAGAGAGAGAGAGAGAGAGAGAGAGAGAGAGAGAGAGAGAGAGAGAGAGAGAGAGAGAGAGAGAGAGAGAGAGAGAGAGAGAGAGAGAGAGAGAGAGAGAGAGAGAGAGAGAGAGAGAGAGAGAGAGAGAGAGAGAGAGAGAGAGAGAGAGAGAGAGAGAGAGAGAGAGAGAGAGATTGTTTATTTAATTAATTTTATACATACTACAGCCTCAATCAGATACATTATGGAGTGCCAGTTAAAATATGAATCAAAGGAAAAAAAGAACAAACATTATGCGCATACGTGCCCTCATTGGCATGATTTGTTCACATTTTCTTAGTTTGAGAGAGAGAGAGAGAGAGAGAGAGAGAGAGAGAGAGAGAGAGAGAGAGAGAGAGAGAGAGAGAGAGAGAGAGAGAGAGAGAGAGAAGGTCAGCGAATTAGTAACACCGTCTCATTTGACTTGAGTTACCTGGTGGAGCTAGGAAGTCATCGCCGGATCACTTGAGAGCTGTGGTAGCAGAGTTCGTTTTTTGTATCATAAGTTCTTCTTTACATGTTTAAAGAAGAAGCGTTTTCATATCAGTTTTGTTCAGTTCATAAGCTGATCCGGAAAAAAAATGTGTGAGAATGAAAGAAAAGCTTGGGTAATGAAAGAAAAGCTTGGGTGTAACTTTTATCTTTTGAGATTCGCCAATACCTTCACTATATTATTTATTCATTATCTTATACCTTATTTTGCTTCTTGTACATGGACTGATTACGTAAATACAGTTCGGGGGCGTGTGTGTGTGTGTGTAGGCAGGTAGATATATAAGAAGGTAGAAAGTTACATAAGTAAGTAGGGCACATTGATAAGATATACACAAGATAGGTAGTTCTTGTATTTTTAGTAAAAAAAAAATTGTAGCGTTGTGAAAGCCGGCAGCTTCTAAACATCATTACTTTTCATTTCTCCACCGGCTAGGTCTTCTTGATGGATTCCGTGAAGGAAAAATAATGCTCTCAATGCAGCCATATTTGTTTACTTCTAGAATTCTTACAATGTTTTCCACGGCTCATTGTATCAAGTACGGAAGGAAAGGAGATCAATCTTACATCGGCGCATTCACCGCTATGCAGAAGATGACAAGCTATTAAAAAATAAATGTTGCTTTAACATATGGACTGTGTGTCAACAGGTGAGGCTCCTCTAAGAGCTCTCATGGTAAATCTTAACTTTTACATTGCCTCCCCCATCATTCTTCCTTCTCCTTTCATGTCTGCATTCTTTCTTCACGTTCACCTCCTCCTCCTCCTCCTCCTCCTCCTCCTCCTCCTCTCCCCCTCTAGTTCTCTCCACTTCTGTCCACTTTCCTCCATCGATTCTGAGCGGTAAATAAGTGTGCCAGGCAGGGTTCAGAGAACGCCTGGGTGGAGTACATTTACTTGTCTCTGGGTGGAGAGAAAGTGTGTGTGTGTGTTTTATTAATATTATAATTATGTATGTATGTACCACTCGAACGAAGGCAATGTAGTTATTATAGCTGTGGTAAAAAATAAACAAATTATATATATATATATATATATATATATATATATATATATATATATATATATATATATATATATATATATATAT